>NW_027309937.1:0-20000 GCF_047496795.1 Chiloscyllium punctatum
GGGGGGGGGGGGGGGGTGGGGGGGGGGGGGGGGGGGGGGGGGGGGGGGGGGGGGGGGGGGGGGGGGGGGGGGGGGGGGGGGGGGGGGGGGGGGGGGGGGGGGGGGGGGGGGGGTGGGGGGGGGGGGGGGGGGGGGGGTGGGGGGGGGGGGGGGGGGGGGGGGGGGGGGGGGGGGGGGGGGGGGGGGGGGGGGGGGGGGGGGGGGGGGGGGGGGGTGGGGGGGGGGGGGGGGGGGGGGGGTGGGGGGGGGGGGGGGGGGGGGGGGGGGGGGGGGGGGGGGGGGGGGGGGGGGGGGGGGGGGGGGGGGGGGGGTGGGGGGGGGGGGGGGGGGGGGGGTGGGGGGGGGGGGGGGGGGGGGGGGGGGGGGGGGGGGGGGGGGGGGGGGGGGGGGGGGGGGGGGGGGGGGGGGGGGGGGGGGCTGAGACAGAGAGAGAGATTTAACCAGGAAGGGGAATGGAGGGCCGGGGCATTGAGGGTATTCAAGGCTGAGACAGAGAGAGAGATTTAACCAGGAAGGGGAATGGAGGGCTGGGGCACTGAGGGTATTCAAGGCTGAGACAGAGAGAGAGATTTAATCAGGAAGGGGAATGGGGGGCTGGGACATTGAGAGTATTCAAGGCTGAGACAGAGAGAGATTTAACCAGGAAGGGGAATGGAGGGCTGGGGCATTGAGGGTATTCAAGGCTGAGACAGAGACAGAAGGGAAATGGCAGGAAAGAGGGGAGTGGAGGACAATCAGATTATCCACAATCTCATTGAATACCGGAGCAGACTTGATGGGCTAAATGGCCTACTGCATTTAAACAGAACTGTACCTGCATCCATCACTCCCTCTGGAAGTGCATTCCACGTATGAACCGCTCTGAGTAACACACAAAAATGGCCCCCTCGTGTCTTTTAAAATCTTTCTCCCCTCACCTTAAAAATATGCCTCCTGGTTTTGATATTGCCCCCCCCCCCATCCTAGGGAAAAGACACCTGCCATTCACCTTACCTCCACCCCCTACTGATGGTGTGAACCTCGATAAGGTCACCCCTCAGTTTCCCATGGGGCTCCAGGGAAAAAAATCCCCAGCCTCTCCTTATAACTCAAACCCTCCATTCCCAGCAACATCCTGGTCAATCTCTTCCTGAACCCTCTCCTGCTTAACAATTTCCTTCCTGTAACTGGGCGACGGGAACTGGACACGGTACTCCAGACGAAGCCTCCCCAATATCCTGTACAACCCCAACATGACGTCCCCAACTCCTGTACTCAAAGGTCTGAGCGATGAAGGCTACAGTGCTAAACGCCTTCTTAACCTCCACCAGCTACCTGTGACACAGACTTCAAAGAATGATGCCCCTGAACCCCTAGGTCTCTGTTCTACAGCAATGCGCAAACCCCGACTTGTAATTGCATAGGTCCCACCCTGGTTAGTTTTACCGGAACGTAACTCCACACGTTTATCTGGATTAAACTCCACCTGCCACTCCCTCAGCCCATTGAACCAATCGATCAGGATCTCTTTGTAATTATGGAGTTCAATGTAGCTAAGTGTGAAGTCATTCACTTTGGTAGGAGTAACAAGAAGATGGATTACTGGGCTAATGGTAGACTACTTGGTAGTGTGGATGAGCAGAGGGATCTTGGTGTCCATGTACACAGATCTTTGAAAGTTGCCACCCAGGTAAATAGTGCGGTGAAGAAGGCATATGGTGTACTGGGCTTTATTGGTAGAGGAATTGAGTTCTGGAGTCCTGAGGTCATGTTGCAGTTGTATAAGACTCTGGTGCAGCCGCATCTGGAATATTGTGTGCAGTTTTGGTCGCCATACTATAGGAAGGATGTGGAGACACTGGAACGGGTGCAGAGGAAGTTTACCAGGATGTTGCCTGGTATGGTAGGAAGATCCTATGAGGAAAGGCTGAGGCACTTGGTGCTGTTCTCATTGGAGAAAAGAAGGTTTAGGGGAGATTTGATAGAGGTGTACAAGATGATTAGGGGGTTAGATAGGGTTGACAGTGAGAACCTTTTTCCGCGTATGGAGTCAGCTATTACAAGGGGACATAGCTTTAAATTAAGGGGTGGTAGGTATAGGACAGATGTTAGGGGTAGATTTTTTACTCAGCGAGTTGTGAGTTCATGGAATGCCCTGCCAGTAGCAGTGGTGGACTCTCCCTCTTTATGGTCATTTAAACGGGCATTGGACAAGCATATGGAGGATAGTGGGCTAGTGTAGGTTAGGTAGGCTTCGGTCGGCGCAACATCGAGGGCTGAAGGGCCTGTACTGCGCTGTATTTTTCTATGTTCTATGTTCTATCTCGGACAACCTTCTTCATTGTCCACTATAACCACTGATGTAATTTGTGTCTGCACTCTTACCAGCACCCATGCCCTCTGAGGAATGGGTATCCTGAGGGATGTGTAGGTTAGGGTGGATTGTCCATGCTAAATTACCCATAGTGCCCAGGGATGTGCACGTTAGGGTGGATTGGCCGTGCTAAATTACCCATAGTGCCCAGGGATGTGCAGGTTAGGGTGGATTGGCCGTGCTAAATTACCCATAGTGCCCAGGGATGTGCAGGTTAGGGTGGATTGGCCATGCTCGATTACCCATAGTGCCCAGGGATGTGCAGGTTAGGGTGGATTGGCTGTGCTAAATTACCCATAGTGCCCAGGGATGTGCAGGTTAGGGTGGATTGGCCATGCTAAATTACCCATAGTGCCCAGGGATGTACAGGTTAGGGTGGATTGGCCATGCTAAATTACCCATAGTGCCCAGGGATGTGCAGATTAGGGTGGATTGGCCGTGCTAAATTACCCATAGTGCCCAGGGATGTGCAGGTTAGGGTGGATTGGCCATGCTAAATTACCCATCGTGCCCAGGGATGTGCAGATTAGGGTGGATTGGCCATGGGAAAGAATGTGTGACGGGGGAAGGGCTGGGATGCTGTATCGGAGGGTCGGAGCACCCGATGGGCTGAATGGCCTGCTCCCACACTATGGGTAGTTTAGCATAGCCAATCCACCCTAACCTGCACATCCCTGTGCACTATGGGTAATTTAGCACGGCCAATCCGCCCTAACCTGCACATCCCTGTGCACTATGGGTAATTTAGCACGGCCAATCCGCCCTAACCTGCACATCCCTGGGCACTATGGGTAATTTAGCACGGCCAATCCGCCCTAACCTGCACATCCCTGGGCACTATGGGTAATTTAGCACGGCCAATCCGCCCTAACCTGCACATCCCTGGGCACTATGGGTAATTTAGCACGGCCAATCCGCCCTAACCTGCACAGGACTATGGGAGGAAACCAGAGCACCCGGAGGAAACCCATGCAGAGACAGAGAGAACGTGCAAACTCCACACAGACTGTGGCCCGAGTTTAGAATCGAACCTGGGCCCCTGATGCTGTGAGTGAGCAGTGCTAGCCACTGAGCCACCCAGTAGAGGGAGGTAATTGTTTGAAATTTACCTCACATATATATATACAGGATGGTTAAGGAGGCATTTATCACACTTGCCTTCATTGCTCAGACCTTTGAGTCTAGAAGTGGGGACGTCATGTTGAGATTGTCCAGGACATTGGTGAGGCTTTGTCTGGAGTATCGTGTCCATTCCCCATCACCCTGTTACAGGACGGATAGTATTAAGCTGCAGAGGGTTCGGAAGAGATTTACCAGGATGTTGCCAGGTATGGAGGGTTTGAGGAATAAGGAGAGGGTGGGAGATTTTTCCCTGTGCACTGTAGGAGGCTGAGGGGCAAGCCTGACCGAAGTTTATAAAGTCACGGGTGGAGGGGGGTTTTTGGGTAAGGTGAGGGGCAGGTGTCTTTTCCCTTGGGGGTGGGAGAATTCAAGACCGGGAGCACGGTTTTCAAGGTGAGAGGATAAAAGGGCACGAGGGGCAATTTGTTTTAACACACACAGAGTTGTTAATGTGTGGACGAAAGCTGCCTGAGTAAGTGTTCCAAAGCCATTTGGATAAGTAGATGAACAGGAAACGGTTTGGAGGGATACGGGACAGGTGGGGACTAGCTTTGATTGGGGTTAGGGTCGGCACGGACTGGGCTGGGCTGGGCTGTCTGACTCCCCTTTCCTGCCGAGCTGTGCGTCTTTGACAGATTTCGCTTTTGACCGCTACACACGGAGTTGTTGGCGTCTACCGCAAAAGGTTAAGGCAACATGCTCCCGGTAACAACATGCCAACTCAGAGTGGGGGGGTGTCTGTTTCATTTTAGATTAGATCCCCTACAGTGTGGTAACAGGCCCTTCGGCCCAACAAGTCCACACCGACCCTCTGAAGAGTAACCCACCCATTTACCCCTACATTTACCCCTTCACCTAACACTACGGGTAATTTAGCATGGCCAGTCCACCCTGACCTGCACATCCTTGGACTGTGGGAGGAAACCGGAGCACCCGGAGGAAACCCACGCAGACACGGGGAGAACGTGCAAACTCCACACAGTCAGTCACCTGAGGCGGGAATTGAACCCGGGTCTGTGGCGCTGTGAGGTAGCAGTGCTAACCACTGTGCCACCGTGCGGCCCTCAGCTGCTTTGTTTCCTTGTCATAGCTTTTAGAGTTGAGGCCTGGGGGATGAGGGCAGCGAGGTTAATACAGAACACGCTAGCAACAGCAAGCAAATCATATTTGTATTGGAATTTTTAACACGATGAGTGGTCCCAAAGTGATCCCTTGGAGCCCGGACAAAAAACCCACGCACTGTTCCGGTCATCGCGTTACAGGAAGGAGGCTGGAGCGGGAGCAGAGCTTAATGAGAACATTTCCAGGAATGACACGGGATTTCAGGAATATTTCGAGAAAGATGAGGCGGGTGAGGGGATTGGGCCAGAAGGTGTCTAAACTTTGATAAAGTGTTGGCGAACGCCTCTTTACCATTACATGTTGTCTGGAAGTTACGGAACTCCTTCTCCGGACTTTTGTTTTTTTTTGACGTGCCTCACAGCACCAGGGACCCGGGTTCGATTCCAGCCTCGGGTGACTGTCTGTGTGGAGTTTGCACATTCTCCCCCCCGAGTCTGCATGGGTTTCCTCCGGGTGCTCCTGTTTCATCCCACATTCCTAACATGTGCAGGTTAGGGTGGATTGGCTGTGCTAAATTTCCCATAGTGCCCAGGGATGTGCAGGTTAGGGTGGATTGGCCGTGCTAAATTACCCATAGCACCCAGGGATATGCATGTTCGTGTGCATTGGCCGTGCTAAATTACCCATAATGCCCAGGGATGTGCAGGTTAGGGTGGATTGGCCGTGCTAAATTACCCATAGTGCCCAGTGATGTGCAGGTTAGGGTGGATTGGCCGTGCTAAATTACCCATAGCACCCAGGGATATGCATGTTCGTGTGCATTGGCCGTGCTAAATTACCCATAGTGCCCAGGGATGTGCAGGTTAGGGTGGATTGGCCATGCTAAATTACCCATAGTGCCCAGGGATGGGCAGGTTAGGGTGAATTGGCCATGCTAAATTACCCACAGTGCCCAGGGATGTGCAGGTTAGGGTGGATTGGCCATGCTAAATTACCCATAGTGCCCAGGTATGTGCAGGTTAGGGTGGATTGGCCATGCTAAATTACCCACAGTACCCAGGGATGTGCAGGTTAGGGTGGATTGGCCGTGCTAAATTACCCATAGCACCCAGGGATATGCAGGTTCGTGTGCATTGGCCGTGCTAAATTACCCATAATGCCCAGGGATGTGCAGGTTAGGGTGGATTGGCCGTGCTAAATTACCCATAGTGCCCAGGGATGTGCAGGTCAGGGTGGATTGACCATGCTAAATTACTCATAGTGCCCAGGGATGTGCAGGTCAGGGTGGATTGGCCATGCTAAATTACCCATAGTGCCCAGGGATGGGCAGGTTAGGTGGATTGGCCATGCTAAATTACCCATAGTGCCCAGGGATGTGTAGGTTAGGGTGGATTGACCATGCTAAATTACCCATAGTGCCCAGGGATGTGCAGGTTGGGGTGGATTGGCCGTGCTAAATTACCCATAGTGCCCATGGATGTGCAGGTTAGGGTGGATTGACCGTGCTAAATTACCCATAGTGCCCAGGGATGTGCAGGCAGTATTTCTTGTGGAGGTCATGACAGAGCAGCTTGTGCTGGGGTTGGGGGTTGGGGGTTATGGGGAGGGGGCGAAGGGGCGAAGGGAGGAGCGTGAAGAGTGAGAGGTATAGACGGAGTGAGGGAGAGATTGCACAGATGTTCCGGATTGTTCCCTCAGTGAACCCTGCTTGGCTCTTTCACAAAAACAAATCCCTTTCCTCAATCACGACGCTCTCTGTTACGATGTGTCCCGATATTTCGGACACAATTCTTGGGCACTTTTCCCAGAATCACTGAAACTGATTCCGGAAGGGCATTCCAAACAAAACCTTCAAAAAGGGATGATTTCTGCCAACGCTTTCTGCATTTGTTTTCTCTACTCTTTTAAACTAAAAGCTTCCTCTACACTGCCCCCCCCACCCCAATCAACACACTCAGGGACAGCACAGGGTTAGATACAGAGTAAAGCTCCCTCTACACTGTCCCCCCCATCAAACGCTCCCAGGGACAGGGACAGCACGGGGTTAGATACAGAGTAAAGCTCCCTCTACACTGTCTCCACATCAAACACTCCCAGGGACAGGGACAGCACGGGGTTAGATACAGAGTAAAGCTCCCTCTACACTGTCCCCCCATCAAACACTCCCATGGACAGGGACAGCACGGGGTTAGATACAGAGTAAAGCTCCCTCTACACTGTCTCCACATCAAACACTCCCATGGACAGGGACAGCACGGGGTTAGATACAGAGTAAAGCTCCCTCTACACTGTCCCCCCATCAAACACTCCCATGGACAGGGACAGCACGGGGTTAGATACAGAGTAAAGCTCCCTCTACACTGTCTCCACATCAAACACTCCCATGGACAGGGACAGCACGGGGTTAGATACAGAGTAAAGCTTCCTCTACACTGTCCCCCCATCCCAGGGACAGGGACAGCACGGGGTTAGATACAGAGTAAAGTTCCCTCTACACTGTCCCCCCCCATCCCAGGGACAGGGACAGCACGGGGTTAGATACAGAGTAAAGCTGCCTCTACACTGTCCCCCCCATCAAACGCTCCCAGGGACAGGGACAGCACGGGGTTAGATACAGAGTAAAGCTCCCTCTACACTGTCCCCCCATCAAACACTCCCGGGGACAGGGACAGCACGGGGTTTGATACAGAGTAAAGCTCCCTCTACACTGTCCCCCCCATCCCAGACTAGGGACAGCACGGGGTCAGATACAGACTGCGAGTTGTGGGTGCGAGCAGTAGGCCATTCAGCCCATCGATCTTGCTGTCCCACTGAATGAGACCGTGGCCGTTCTGCCCATCCTCAAATTCCTGCCTTTTCACCATATTCCTCTATTTCCCCCCCTCTCTCTCTGTCTCTCAGCCCTGAATATCCTCAATCTCCCAGTTTGGAAAGGCTTTGTCACCCCATCTCTCCAACTGCTGGGGAAGGAATTCTAGGAATCTGACCCACGCAACGCTGAGGGAAATGCCGATATATTTCCAAGGCGGGGGAACATGGCGGGGATCTGGTGATTCCCTTGAACACCCCGGATCCAACAGCCCCCTGCAGTAAAGTATTCCACAGATTCACTCACCCCCCCTCCCCTGGGAAAGGGAAGAAATTCCTCCCCACCCCCGTCTCTGTCTTCAGTGAGCGACCCCCACACTCTGAGATGACACCCCTCATCCCGCCCCCCCCCACTCTGGTCCCAGTCTCTCCCACACAAGGGAGGGGAACAGCTGCTGTGACTGAGTGAGGTCGAGGGGTCTAGGGGAGAGGGGTAGCTGAGGAGGGTGGGAGGGAGTGGGGAGAGAGCAGGAGGGGCGGGAAGGTGGTGGTGAGTCAGTGGAAAAGTAGGAGATGAGGGCAGGGAGGGGAAGGGGGTGAAAGTGTAGGAGGGGACTGTGTGTGTGTGAGAGAGAGAGGGACAGTGTGTGTGTGTGTGTGTGTGAGAGAGAGAGAGGGACAGTGTGTGTGTGAGAGAGAGAGGGACAGTGTGTGTGTGAGAGAGAGAGGGACAGTGTGTGTGTGTGAGAGAGAGAGGGACAGTGTGTGTGTGAGAGAGAGAGGGACAGTGTGTGTGTGAGAGAGAGAGGGACAGTGTGTGTGTGAGAGAGAGGGACAGTGTGTGTGTGTGAGAGAGAGAGGGACAGTGTGTGTGTGTGAGAGAGGGACAGTGTGTGTGTGTGAGAGAGAGAGGGACAGTGTGTGTGTGTGAGAGAGGGACAGTGTGTGTGTGTGTGAGAGAGGGACAGTGTGTGTGTGAGAGAGAGGGACAGTGTGTGTGTGAGAGAGAAGGACAGTGTGTGTGTGTGAGAGAGAGGGACAGTGTGTGTGTGAGAGAGAGAGGGACAGTGTGTGTGTGTGTGAGAGAGAGGGACTGTGTGTGTGTGAGAGAGAGAGAGAGGGACAGTGTGTGTGTGAGAGAGAGAGGGAGGGACAGTGTGTGTGTGTGAGAGAGAGAGAGAGAGTGGGATAGTGTGTGTGTGTGAGAGAGAGAGGGACAGTGTGTGTGTGTGAGAGAGAGGGACAGTGTGTGTGTGTGAGAGAGATAGAGAGGGACAGTGTGTGTGAGAGAGAGAAGGACAGTGTGTGTGTGTGAGAGAGGGGCTGTGTGTGTGTGTGAGAGAGAGAGGGACAGTGTGTGTGTGTGAGAGAGAGGGACAGTGTGTGTGTGTGAGAGAGGGGCAGTGTGTGTGTGTGAGAGAGAGAGGGACAGTGTGTGTGTGTGTGTGAGAGAGAGAGGGACAGTGTGTGTGTGTGTGAGAGAGAGGGACAGTGTTTGTGTGAGAGAGAGAGAGCGAGAGACAGTGTGTGTGAGAGAGAGAGGGGCAGTGTGTGTGTGTGAAAGAGAGAGGGACAGTGTGTGTGTGTGTGTGAGAGAGAGAGGGACAGTGTGTGTGTGTGAGAGAGAGAGAGGGACAGTGTGTGTGTGAGAGAGAGAGGGACAGTGTGTGTGTGTGAGAGAGGGGCTGTGTGTGTGTGTGAGAGAGAGAGGGACAGTGTGTGTGTGTGAGAGAGAGGGACAGTGTGTGTGTGTGAGAGAGAGAGGGACAGTGTGTGTGTGTGTGTGTGAGAGAGAGAGGGACAGTGTGTGTGTGTGAGAGAGAGAGGGACAGTGTGTGTGTGTGAGAGAGAGAGGGACAGTGTGTGTGTGTGAGAGAGGGGCTGTGTGTGTGTGTGAGAGAGAGAGGGACAGTGTGTGTGTGTGAGAGAGAGGGACAGTGTGTGTGTGTGAGAGAGGGGCAGTGTGTGTGTGTGAGAGAGAGAGGGACTGTGTGTGTGTGTGAGAGAGAGAGAGGGAAAGTGTGTGTGTGTGTGAGAGAGAGAGGGACAGTGTGTGTGTGAGAGAGAGAGGGACAGTGTGTGTGTGTGAGAGAGGGGCTGTGTGTGTGTGTGAGAGAGAGGGACAGTGTGTGTGTGAGAGAGAGAGGGACAGTGTGTGTGTGTGTGTGAGAGAGAGGGACAGTGTGTGTGTGTGAGAGAGAGGGACAGTGTGTGTGTGTGTGTGAGAGAGAGGGACAGTGTGTGTGTGAGAGAGAGAGGGACAGTGTGTGTGTGTGTGTGAGAGAGAGGGACAGTGTGTGTGTGTGAGAGAGAGGGACAGTGTGTGTGAGTGAGAGAGAGAGAGGGACAGTGTGTGTGTGAGTGAGAGAGAGAGGGACAGTATGTGTGAGAGAGAGAGGGACAGTGTGTGTGAGTGAGAGAGAGAGAGGGACAGTGTGTGTGTGAGTGAGAGAGAGAGGGACAGTATGTGTGAGAGAGAGAGAGGGACAGTGTGTGTGTGTGAGAGAGAGGGACAGTGTGTGTGTGAGTGAGAGAGAGAGGGACAGTATGTGTGAGAGAGAGAGGGACAGTGTGTGAGAGAGAGAGGGACAGTGTGTGTGTGAGAGAGAGAGGGACAGTGTGTGTGTGTGAGAGAGAGGGACAGTGTGTGAGAGAGAGAGGGACAGGGTGTGTGTGTGAGAGAGGGACAGTGTGTGTGTGAGAGAGAGAGGGACAGTGTGTGTGAGAGAGAGAGGGACAGTGTGTGTGTGAGAGAGAGAGGGACAGTGTGTGAGAGAGAGACGGACAGGGTGTGTGTGTGAGAGAGAGAGGGACAGTGTGTGTGTGAGAGAGAGAGGGACAGTGTGTGTGAGAGAGAGAGAGGGAGAGTGTGTGTGTGAGAGAGAGGGACAGTGTGTGTGAGAGAGAGAGGGACAGTGTGTGTGTGAGAGAGAGAGGGTCAGTGTGTGAGAGAGAGAGAGGGACAGTGTGTGTGAGAGAGAGAGAGGGACAGTGTGTGTGTGAGAGAGAGGGACAGTGTGTGTGAGAGAGAGGGACAGTGTGTGTGAGAGAGAGAGGGACAGTGTGTGTGTGAGAGAGAGGGACAGTGTGTGTGTGTGTGAGAGAGAGAGGGACAGTGTGTGTGTGAGAGAGAGAGGGACAGTGTGTGTGAGAGAGAGGGACAGTGTGTGTGTGAGAGAGAGGGACAGTGTGTGTGTGTGAGAGAGAGAGGGACAGTGTGTGTGTGAGAGAGAGAGGGACAGTGTGTGTGAGAGAGAGAGGGTGTGTGTGTGTGAGAGAGAGAGAGGGACAGTGTGTGTGTGAGAGAGAGAGGGACAGTGTGTGTGAGAGAGAGGGACAGTGTGTGTGTGAGAGAGAGGGTCAGTGTGTGTGAGAGAGAGAGGGACAGTGTGTGTGTGTGTGAGAGAGAGAGGGACAGTGTGTGTGTGTGAGAGAGGGACAGTGTGTGTGTGAGAGAGAGAGGGACAGTGTGTGTGAGAGAGAGAGGGTCAGTGTGTGTGAGAGAGAGAGGGACAGTGTGTGTGTGAGAGAGAGACAGTGTGTGTGAGAGAGAGGGACAGTGTGTGTGTGAGAGAGAGAGAGGGACAGTGTGTGTGTGTGAGAGAGAGAGAGGGACAGAATGTGTGTGAGAGAGAGGGACAGTGTGTGTGTGTGAGAGAGAGAGAGCGACAGAATGTGTGTGAGAGAGAGGGACAGTGTGTGTGTGTGTGAGAGAGAGAGAGGGACAGTGTGTGTATGTGCGAGAGAGATAGGGACAGTGTGTGTGTGTGAGAGAGAGAGGGACAGTGTGTGTGTGTGAGAGAGAGAGAGGGACAGAATGTGTGTGAGAGAGAGGGACAGTGTGTGTGTGAGAGAGAGAGGGACAGCGTGTGTGTTTGTGAGAGAGAGGGACAGTGTGTGTGAGAGAGAGAGGGACAGTGTGTGTGTGTGAGAGAGAGGGACAGTGTGTGTGAGAGAGAGAGGGACAGTGTGTGTGTGTGTGAGAGAGAGGGACAGTGTGTGTGTGAGAGAGAGAGAGGGACAGTGTGTGTGTGAGAGAGAGGGACAGTGTGTGTGTGAGAGAGAGAGAGAGGGACAGTGTGTGTGTGAGAGAGAGAGAGAGGGACAGTGTGTGTGTGAGAGAGAGAGAGAGAGGGACAGTGTGTGTGTGAGAGAGAGGGACAGTGTGTGTGTGTGTGAGTGAGGGACAGTGTGTGTGTGTGTGAGAGAGGGACAGTGTGTGTGTGAGAGAGAGAGGGACAGTGTGTGTGTGAGAGAGAGAGGGATAGTGTGTGTGTGTGAGAGAGAGAGGGACAGTGTGTGTGAGAGAGAGAGAGAGGGACAGTGTGTGTGAGAGAGAGAGAGAGGGACAGTGTGTGTGTGTGTGAGAGAGAGGGACAGTGTGTGTGTGTGAGAGAGAGAGAGGGAGGTCCAATTCACTTATTTCCTGTGAATTATGCGGAGACCCTTCGAAAGTGCATGCATTCAGAGGTGAAGGTAAGGTCAGCTCCATTTACACGCATCCCGAAACCAGCCTCCCGGCACTATCCCTGGTCATCAGGACAGGGCGCCCAGTCTCTCTCACTCTACCTCAGGTTCTATCAGGAATGGATCTAGAACAGGGACAGCACGGGGTTAGATACAGAGTAAAGCTCCCTCTACACTGTCCCCCCCATCAAACACTCCCATGGACAGGGACAGCACGGGGTTAGATACAGAGTAAAGCTCTCTCTACACTGTCCCCCCCCATCAAACACTCCCAGGGACAGGGACAGCACAGGGTTAGATACAGAGTAAAGCTCCCTCTACACTGTCCCCCCCCATCAAACACTCCCAGGGACAGGGACACGGGGTTAGATACAGAGTAAAGCTCTCTCTACACTGTCCCCCCCATCAAACACTCCCAGGGACAGGGACAGCACGGGGTTAGATACAGAGTAAAGCTCCATCTACACTGTCCCCCCCCATCAAACACTCCCAGGGACAGGGACAGCACGGGGTTAGATACAGAGTAAAGCTCTCTCTACACTGTCCCCCCCATCAAACACTCCCAGGGACTGGGACAGCACGGGGTTAGATACAGAGTAAAGCTCCCTCTACACTGTCCCCACCCCCCCCCATCAAACACTCCCAGGGACAGGGACAGCGCGGGGTTCGATACAGAGTAAAGCTCCCTCTACAATATCCTTTGTCACACTCTCCCAGGGCAGAGACAGCTCAGTAAGGGGCAGTGGGTCGATCCTGAAGTCTCTGATAACCTCAGGGTGTCTCCAAGGGCTATTCAGAGTCAGCCTGGATTAGCATCGCTTCTCTGTGGTGTGGGAACCATCGCCCACAAGATCCGCAGTCAGAGACCTCTTGTCAGAAGGATTCAGTCTGGGATCCCTCTTCACTAGCCTCATCTTTACTGACCCTCCCCTCCCTCACTTGCCTTCATCCTTCCTGCTCTCTCCTATCCTCCATCGTGTGTGTGTCTATGTGTGTCTATGTATGTGAGTGTGTCTGTGTCAGCTGGGATGTGTCTCTGTGTGTCTATCTGTGTCTGTCGGGATGGGTGTGTATGTGTCTGTGTCAATGGGGCTGTGTCGATGTGTGTGTTTGTGTATATATGTGTTTGTGTATATGTGTGTGTGTTTGTGAATATATGTGTGTGTGTGTAGGTGAGTGTGTCTGTGTGTGTATATGTGTGTGTGTGTGTCTGTGTATATATGTGTGTGTCTGTGTATAAATGTGTGTGTAGGTGAGTGTGTGACTGTGTAGGTGAGTGTGTGTCTATAAATATGTGTGAGTGTGTGTGTCTGTATGTATATATGTGTGTGTAGGTGTGTGTGTGAGTGTGTGCGTGTAGGTGTGTTTGTGAGAGAGAGTGTGTGTGTAGGTGTGTGTGTCTGAGTGTGTATGTGTGTGTAGCTGTGTGTGTGTAAGTGTGTGTGTTTGTGTATATATGTGTATGAGCGTGTGTTAGGTGTGTGTGTGTGTGTAGGGGTGTGTGTGTGTGAGATAGTGTGTGTATGTGTTTGTAGGTGTGTGTGTGGGTGTGTGTGTGTGTGTGTAGGAGAGTGTGTGTGAGAGAGAGTGTGTGTGTGTGAGTGAGTGTGTGTGTGTGAGAGAGTATGTATGTGTGTGAGTGTGTGTGTGAGTGTGTGTAGGTGTGTGAGTGTGTGTGTGAATGTGTGTAGGTGTGTGTGTGAGTGTGTGTGTGTGTGTCCTTGAGCTGACTTCTCTGTCCCTTTCACTCTCTCCCTCGGAGACACGAGGTTGTGGGGACAGCTCTCCCCAGGTCTGCTCTCCCACCTCCTGCCGATCCTGACCCTGTGGTGAGCTCCCCTCACCAGTGGGTGAGGATGATCCCACGGGGCGCCAGCAGAAGATTTACGGAGTTGGAGCGGATAATAACTCCTCCACCCCATTCCTGTTCCTTTTGGGATTCACCCGCGGGACGGGTGTGCCGTTTCTGGGCCCAGCATTTATCGCCCTATCCATCCCAAATTGACCATCCCCCACCGCCCTAGCTCCTAGAGAAGGTGGGGGTGAGCTGCCATCTTGGAACCGCTGCAGTCCACGTGCTGGAGGGTATACCCACAATGCCCTTGGGGAGGGAATTCCAGATTTCCGACCAGGCCACACTGGAGGAACAGCCCAATCAGCTTGAGGAGCGGGTCTGAGGGGGATCTCTGTTACCGTCTGTCAGGGACGCAACACCCAGTTGGGGGTTCACTGTTACCCCCTTTAGGGGTAAGGAAATCTGCCTTCCTTACAGCCTCATCAGGATCAACTCTTAAACAGCCTTCCGCAGCGCCCCTCCCCGAGAACGGCCAGGCAAGACGTCCAAGGGGGCAATTAGGGACAAGCCGATACCTCAGGCTCACAGTTGCTCCCACGCCCACTCTCTTTCAAGATGGTGTTGGATGTAGCTCTCGAGGCTACCCCACCGTGACAGCGTGGGTTTCCTTCGGGGGTTCCGGTTTCCTCCCACAGGCCTAAGATGTGTAGGTTAGGGTGGATTGGCCGTGCTAAATTACCCATAGTGCCCAGGGATGTGCAGGTTAGGGTGGATTGGCCGTGCTAAATTACTCATAGTGCCCAGGGATGTGCAGGTTCGGGTGGATTGGCCGTGCTAAATTACCCATAGTGCCCAGGGATGTGCAGGTTAGGGTGGATTGGCCATGCTAAATTACCCATAGTGCCCAGGGATGTGCAGGTTAGGGTGGATTGGCCGTGCTAAATTACCCATAGTGCCCAGGGATGTGCAGGTTAGGGTGGATTGGCCATGCTAAATTACCCATAGTGCCCAGGGATGTGCAGGTTAGGGTGGATTGGCCGTGCTAAATTACCTACAGTCCCCAAGGATTTGTAGGTTAGTGTGGATTGGCCATGCTAAATTACCCATAGTGCCCAGGGATGTGTAGGTTAGGGTGGATTGGCCGTGCTAAATTACCCATAGTGCCCAGGGATGTGTAGGTTAGGGTGGATTGGCCATGCTAAATTACCCATAGTGCCCAGGGATGTGTAGGTTAGGGTGGATTGGCCATGCTAAATTACCCATAGTGCCCAGGGATGTGCAGGTTAGGGTGGATTGGCCGTGCTAAATTACCCATAGTGCCCAGGGAAGTGTAGGGTATGGATGGTTAGCCACAGGGAATGGTGGGTCACAGGGTGGAGAGGGTGGGGGAAGGGGTAGGCCGCTCTCCCGAGGGCAGGTTTGGAGCTAACGGGCTGAACGGCCCGGGGAACTGAATAAGACGACCCCACCCTCCCCTCTCCCCTGCCTTACCTTGAAGGCCAGTCCTCCGCAGTGGCTCTGAAAATGGCGGATGGCGTCCCTCTGGAGCTTGGCCTGTACGTGGCCTGGCACGCGCGGCGCCTCATAGCGGCTGAAGCTGCGGACGGAGGTCAGCTCCAGGCCCAGCGAGTCGGCGAAACGCACCCTCTTGCGTGTGTCGGGGCTCCTGCTGCGGCCGGCGTTGGGCCGAGCTGGGAGTGAGCGAGCCCTGGGCCTCCTCCTCCTTGTCACTGTCAGCCTGCCCCTCCCCCTCTCCTCCTCCTCTTCCTCCTCCTCCTCCTCCTCCTCAGCGCTGGGGCTCTGCGAGGCGTAGAAAGCTCTCTCGTAGAGGCCGGCGATGTAGCTGAGGTTGCGGGGGATGTCGGAGGGCGGGGGTGGTGTCTCCCGGGACATGGCCGTTTTCCCCGTTCGCCCTCACCGCGTGTCTGTCGTCTTTGCCAACGCCCTCTCCCCCCTTCCCACCTCTCTCTCTCTCTCTCTCGCCCAGCCTCAGGTTCTCATGATCGCCGCCCGGCTATCCCCTCACCTCCCACTCTCTCTCGTTCTTCCTTCTTACCTGCTTCGCACACTCTGTCTCTCCCTGTCGCCTGAACTACGTCGACTTGTGTAACGATTCTCAGCTTTCCGTCTCGTTCCCTATATCGTAATGGTGACTCCCTCTCACTCAATCTGTCTGTCTTTCGATCTCTCTCTGAGTTTCCCCCCACTCAATCTCTCTGCCTCTCTCTCTCTCTATCAGACTCGTTTCCCCCACTCAATCTCTCTCTCTCTATCAGACTCGTTTCCCCCACTCAATCTCCGTCTGTCTCTCTCGCTCCCTATATCACAATCACTCCACTCCAAACTCCTGTCTCTCTCTCCCTATTACACTTGTTTCCCCACTCAATCTCTCTGTAACCATTGATTCCCCCCCCCCCCCCACTCAATTTCTCTCCCTCCGTCTCTCTCCCCCTATCACAGTCGTTTTCCCGCACTCAATCTCTCTCTCTCTCTCTGTCTCTCACACACTCTGTCGTTTCATATAACAATTCTCTCTCTCTGGCAGCTGTCTGTCTCTGTCTCGCGCTCTCTATCACACTTGTTTCCCCCTGCTCGATCTCTCTCTGTTCCTCTCCCCCTCTCCTGGTGTGCTGTCTTTCTTTACAACAGCTCTCTCTCTCTCTCTCTGTCCCCCTCTCTCTCTGTCTGTCCCTCTCTCTCTCTCTCTCTCTCTCTCTCTGTGTCTCAGGCCTGGTGCTGAATTCAGCTGATGTACATCAGGTTGCGCAGTGTCACCTGAAGCTCTGTCCTTCCATTGGGGTTGGGGGGGGGGTGGGGGGGGGAGTGGTGGTGAGAGCAAACCTTCAATCATTGATGGAGATTCTGAATGGACCGTTGCACATTACATCATCCTAGTGATCAGCTCGAAAATATCCATCAGCTCGATCCCCGGAGTGGGAGGGAAATGCACCAGTCTGTCTCTGTCTCTCTGTCTCTCTCTGTCTCTCTCTCTCTCTCACAGACAGACACACAGGTCTGGATGCGGTCGCTGAGGACATGTTGCGAGGTCACGAATGAGCTGGGCAGTCTGCAGCCTGGTGGAACGATCCGTAGGACCCCTTTGCCCAGTGTGTGGAAACAGGCCTTTCAGTTCACAAGCGTCCCACCCAGACCCCTCCCCCCTCCCCCCCCCCTCTCCCTGTCTCACCCTGCATTCCCCCGGGGCTAACCCCACTCAGCCTTCACATCCCTGGGCAACTTAGCAAGGGCCAATTCAGCCTGGCCCGGACGTAAGAGTCACAGAGATGTACAGCGCGGAAACAGACCCTTCGGCCCAACCCGTCCGTGCCAACCCAGATATCCCGAACCTAATCTAGTCCCACCTGCCAGCGCCCGGCCCATATCCCTCCAAACCCTTCCTATTCATACACCCATCCAAATGCCTTTTAAATGTTATGATTTGGAGATACCGGTGTTGGACTGGGGTGTACAAAGTTAAAAATCACACAACACCAGGCTATAGTCCAACAGGTTTAATTGGAAGCACTAGCTTTCGGAGCGCTGCTCCTTCACAACCACCTAACCTGTTGGACGATAACCTGGTGTTGGGTGATTTTTAACTTTTAACTGCTGTCATTGTACCAGCCTCCACCAGCTTCCTCTGGCAGCTCATTCCACACACGCACCACCCTCTGGGTGAAAACGTTACCCCTTAGATCTCTTTTATATCTTTCCCCTCTCACCCTAAACCTATGCCCCTCTAGTTTTGGACTCCACCCACCACAGGGAAAAGACTTTGCCTATTTACCCTCTCCATGCCCCCTCATAATTTTATAAACCTCTATAAGGTCACCCCTCAGCCTCCGACGCTCCAGGGAAAACAGCCCCAGCCTGTTCAGCCTCTCCCTGTAGCTCAAACCCTCCAATCCCAGCGACATCCTTGTAAATCTTTTCTGAACCCTTTCGAGTTTCACAACATCTTTCCGATAGGAAGGAAACCAGAATTGCAAGCAATATTCCAACAGTGGCCCTAACCAATGTCCTGTACAGCCACAACATGACCTCCCGAGGAGAAAGTGAGGACTGCAGATGCTGGAGATCAGAGCTTAAAAATGTGTTGCTGGAAAAGCGCAGCAGGAATTCCTGAAGAAGGGCTTATGCCCGAAATATCGATTCTCCTTCTCCTTTGATACTGCCTGACCTGCTGCGCTTTTCCAGCAACACATTTTTAAGCTCCCAACTCCTGTACTCAATACTCTGACCAATAAAGGAGAGCATACCAAACGCCTTCTTCACTATCCTATCGACCTGCGACTCCCTGATGTACAGCACAGACATCGACCTTTTGGCCCAACTCATCCATGCCGACCAGATATCCCGAACCTAATTGAGTCCCATTTGCCAGCCCTTGGCCCATATCCCTCCAAACCCTCCCTATTCATGTCCCCGTCCAGATGCCTTTTAAATGTTGTAATTGTACCAACCTCCACCACATCCTCTGGCAGCTCATTCCACACACGCACCACCTACGGGGTGAATTTGCAAGTTCAGAATTATTTTTGCTGATACATTATTTAACAAGCACACAATCTGCAGGCAGCCAGTCCATGTAATATTTTATAAATCCCTACTTTGGAACTAGAACGAGTCTGACTGAAGATTGGGATACAGACACAGCCTGTAACCTCACGCCTTTAATACATTGTCTGAGCTGAGATGTCACCTTTTGTCTTATAAAACTTTGTTATCTCGAGAACGTGACTGAAATGTAGTTTTAGGATTTACAGATGAATGAACAGAAAGCTGCAATCCATTCGAAAAGGTAAAAGACAATAACAATCCAGATTTGTTCAATAGATCATTTCAGTTGCATGTTGCTGTAACCTTTTGCTATAAACTCGCGAGTCCTATGATCCTGCTCCAACCTGATGAGGGAGCAGCGTTCCGAAATAAACCTGTTGGACTAGCACCAGGGACTCCAGCCTCGGGCAACTGTCTGTGTGGAGTTTGCACATTCTCCCCCCGAGTCTGCGTGGGTTTCCTCCGGGTGCTCCAGATTCCTCCCACTGTGCTCAGGGATGTGCAGGTTAGGGTAGATTGGCTATGCGAAATTACCCATTGTGCCCAGGGATGTGTAGGTTAGGGTGGATTGGCCATGCGAAATTACCCATTGTGCCCAGGGATGTGTAGGTTAGGGTGGATTGGCCATACTAAATTACCCATAGTGCCCAGGGATGTGTATGTTAGGGTGGATTGGCCGTGCTAAATTACCCATAGTGCCCAGAGATGTGCAGGTTAGGGTGGATTGGCCGTGCTAAATTACCCATAGTGCCCAGGGATGTGCAGGTTAGGGTGGATTGGCCGTGCTAAATTACCCATAGTGCCCAGGGATGTGCAGGTTAGGGTGGATTGGCCATGCTCAATTACCCATAGTGCCCAGGGATGTGCGGGTTAGGGTGGATTGGCCACACTAAATTGCCCATAGTGTTAGGTGCATTAGTCAGAGGGAAATGGGTCTGGGTGGGTTACTCTTCAGAGGGTCAGTGTGGGACTTGTTGGGCCGAAGGGCCTGTTTCCACACCGTAAGGGGATCTAATCTAATCTAACCATAAACTGGCATTGTGTGAATTTTAGCCTGATGGAGAAGTGGCACTCTGAAAGCTAGTGTGCTTCCAAATAAACCGGTTGCATTATAACCTGGTGTTGTATGATTTTTAACTTTGTACACCTCAGTACAACACCGGCTCCTCCACGTCACAGCTGACTGATAAAGGCAAGTGTACCAAACGCCTTCTTCACTACCCTGTCTACGAGGGACTCCATTTTCAATCCTTGGACTGTAGGAAGGCAATGGGAGCTCCCGGAGGAAACCCACGCTGACACTGGGGGGGAGAATGTACGACCACTACACAGACAGTGTGGAATCGAACCCGAGTCCCTGGCGCTGTGAGAGCAGCAGTGCTAACCACTGAGCTGCCGTGCCTACCTCAGACAGCACCTTCCCAAACCCATACTCCTCTACCATCTTGAAGGACGAGGGGCAGCAGATACAGGGGAACACCACTCCCCCCACACCCTCCCCCCCCCCCCCCCCCCACCCCCCCGGCAAGTCCACTCCACCGACCCATTCCCTGTCCTGAAATCTATCATCCATTCCTTCCTGGGTCAGAATCCTGGGATTCCCCGTCCCTGAGGGGCATCGTGGGTCTACCCCACACCAGCACGTGGATTACAGCGGTTAACTACCACTCAGGGGACGGGCAGAGAATGCTGGGAGTCTCGCCGGGGACACTGACGTACCGCGAACAAAGGAAGATTTTTAAAAACCCCTTGCACAGTTCAACGAGCGAAGACAGACTGTCACATTCTATTGCGTTTTCCCTGTGTCTGTGTGTGTGCGCATGTTTCCATTCC
>NW_027309937.1:137311-188527 GCF_047496795.1 Chiloscyllium punctatum
TGTAGCTCTCTTCTCTCTCTCTCTCTCTCCTCACACAGAGACAGGTACAATACAGAGCTCCCTGTAACACTCCCCAGGGTCCACACTGAGATCTCTCTCTCACACAGAGACAGGTACAATACAGAGCTCCCTGTAACACTCCCAGGGTCCATACTGACGCTCTCTCTCTCACACACAGAGACAGGTACAATACAGAGCTCCCTGTAACACTCCCCAGGGTCACACTGAGCTCTCTCTCTCTCTCTCTCTCTCACACAGAGACAGGTACAATACAGAGCTCCCTGTAACACTCCCCAGGGTCCACACTGAGCTCTCTCTCTCTCTCTCACACACAGAGACAGGTACAATACAGAGCTCCCTGTAACACTCCCCAGGGTCCACACTGAGCTCTCTCTCTCTCTCTCTCTCACACACAGAGACAGGTACAATACAGAGCTCCCTGTAACACTCCCAGGGTCCACACTGAGCTCTCTCTCTCTCTCTCTCATCTCACACAGAGACAGGTACAATACAGAGCTCCTGTAACACTCCCCAGGGTCCACACTGAGCTCTCTCTCCTCTCTCACACACAGAGACAGGTACAATACAGAGCTCCCTGTAACACTCCCAGGGTCACACTGAGCTCTCTCTCTCTCTCTCTCTCTCACACAGAGACAGGTACAATACAGAGCTCCCTGTAACACTCCCAGGGTCCACACTGAGCTCTCTCTCTCTCTCTCTCTCACACACAGAGACAGGTACAATACAGAGCTCCCTGTAACACTCCCCAGGGTCCACACTGAGCTCTCTCTCTCTCTCAGACAGAGACAGGTACAATACAGAGCTCCCTGTAACACTCCCCAGGGTCCACACTGAGCTCTCTCTCTATCTCTCACACAGAGACAGGTACAATACAGAGCTCCCTGTAACACTCCCCAGGGTCCACACTGAGCTCTCTCTCTCTCTCTCTCTCACACACAGAGACAGGTACAATACAGAGCTCCCTGTAACACTCCCCAGGGTCCACACTGAGCTCTCTCTCTCTCTCACACAGAGACAGGTACAATACAGAGCTCCTGTAACACTCCCCAGGGGTCCACACTGAGCTCTTCTCTCTCTCTCTCTCACACAGAGACAGGTACAATACAGAGCTCCCTGTAACACTCCCAGGGTCACACTGAGCTCTCTCTCTCGTCTCTCACACACAGAGACAGGTACAATACAGAGCTCCCTTAACACTCCCAGGGTCCACACTGAGCTCTCTCTCTCTTCTCTCACACAGAGACAGGTACAATACAGAGCTCCCTGTAACACTCCCCAGGGTCCACACTGAGCTCTCTCTCTCTCTCTCACACAGAGACAGGTACATACAGAGCTCCCTGTAACACTCCCCAGGGTCCACACTGAGCTCTCTCTCTCTCTCTACTACACAGAGACAGGTACAATACTGAGCTCCCTGTAACACTCCCCAGGGTCCACACTGAGCCTCATCTCTCTCTCTCACACACAGAGACAGGTACAATACAGAGCTCCCTGTAACACTCCCCAGGGTCCACACTGAGCTCTCTCTCTCTCTCTCTCTCACACAGAGACAGGTACAATACAGAGCTCCCTGTAACACTCCCCAGGGTCCACACTGAGCTCTCTCTCTCGACGGTTCTCTCACACACAGAGACAGGTACAATACAGAGCTCCCTGTAACACTCCCCAGGGTCCACACTGAGCTCTCTCCTCTCTCTCTCTCACACACAGAGACAGGTACAATACAGAGCTCCTTATTAACACTCCCCAGGGTCCACACTGAGCTCTCTCTCTCTCTCTCTCTCACACAGAGACAGGTACAATACAGAGCTCCCTGTAACACTCCCCAGGGTCCACACTGAGCTCTCTCTCTCTCTCTCTCTCTCACACAGAGACAGGTACAATACAGAGCTCCCTGTAACACTCCCCAGGGTCCACACTGAGCTCTCTCTCTCTCTCACACACAGAGACAGGTACAATACAGAGCTCCCTGTAACACTCCCCAGGGTCCACACTGAGCTCTCTCTCTCTCTCTCTCTCACACAGAGACAGGTACAATACAGAGCTCCCTGTAACACTCCCCAGGGTCCACACTGAGCTCTCTCTCTCTCTCTCTCTCTCACACAGAGACAGGTACAATACAGAGCTCCCTGTAACACTCCCCAGGGTCCACACTGAGCTCTCTCTCTCTCTCTCTCTACACACAGAGACAGGTACAATACAGAGCTCCCTGTAACACTCCCCAGGGTCCACACTGAGCTCTCTCTCTCTCTCTCTCACACAGAGACAGGGTACAATACAGAGCTCCCTGTAAACACTCCCCAGGGTCCACACTGAGCTCTCTCTCTCACACACAGAGACAGGTACAATACAGAGCTCCCTGTAACACTCCCAGGGTCCACACTGAGCTCTCTCTCTCTCTCTCTCACACACAGAGACAGTACAATACAGAGCTCCTGTAACACTCCCAGGGTCCACACTGAGCTCTCTCTCTCTCACACACAGAGACAGGTACAATACAGAGCTCCCTGTAACACTCCCCAGGGTCCACACTGAGCTCTCTCTCTCTCTCTCTCACACAGAGACAGGTACAATACAGAGCTCCTGTAACACTCCCCAGGGTCCACACTGAGCTCTCTCTCTCTCTCTCTCACACAGAGACAGGTACAATACAGAGCTCCCTGTAACACTCCCCAGGTCCACACTGAGCTCTCTCTCTCTCTCTCTCTGCTCTCTCTCACACAGAGACAGGTACAATACAGAGCTCCCTGTAACACTCCCCAGGGTCCACACTGAGCTCTCTCTCTCTCTCTCACACACAGAGACAGGTACAATACAGAGCTCCCTGTAACACTCCCCAGGGTCCACACTGAGCTCTCTCTCTCTCAGTCTCTCTCTCTTCACACAGAGACAGGTACAATACAGAGCTCCCTGTAACACTCCCAGGGTCCACACTGAGCTCTCTCTCCCTCTACTCTCTCTCTCTCTCACAGAGACAGGTACAATACAGAGCTCCCTGTAACACTCCCCAGGGTCCACACTGAGCTCTCTCTCTCTCTCTCTCTCTCTCTCACACAGAGACAGGTACAATACAGAGCTCCCTGTAACACTCCCCAGGGTCCCACACTGAGCTCTCTCTCTCTCTCTCTCACACACACAGAGACAGGTACAATACAGAGCTCCTGTAACACTCCCCAGGGTCCACACTGAGCCTCTCTCTCTCTCTCTCTCACACAGAGACAGGTACAATACAGAGCTCCCTGTAACACTCCCCAGGGTCCACACTGAGCTCTCTCTCTCTCTCTCTCTCTCTCACACAGAGACAGGTACAATACAGAGCTCCCTGTAACACTCCCAGGGTCCACACTGAGCTCTCTCTCTCTCTCTCTCTCTCTCTCACACAGAGACAGGTACAATACAGAGCTCCCTGTAACACTCCCCAGGGTCCACACTGAGCTCTCTCTCTCTCTCTCTCACACACACAGAGACAGGTACAATACAGAGCTCCCTGTAACACTCCCCAGGGTCCACACTGAGCTCTCTCTCTCTCTCACACAGAGACAGGTACAATACAGAGCTCCCTGTAACACTCCCAGGGTCCACACTGAGCTCTCTCTCTCTCTCCTCTCACACAGAGACAGGTACAATACAGAGCTCCCTGTAACACTCCCCAGAGGTCCACACTGAGCTCTCTCTCTCTCTCTCTCTCACACAGAGACAGGTACAATACAGAGCTCCCTGTAACACGTCCCCAGGGTCCACACTGAGCTCTCTCTCTCTCTCTCTCACACAGAGACAGGTACAATACAGAGCTCCCTGTAACACTCCCCAGGGTCCACACTGAGCTCTCTCTCTCTCTCTCTCTCACACAGAGACAGGTACAATACAGAGCTCCCTGTAACACTCCCCAGGTCCACACTGAGCTCTCTCTCTCTCTCTCACACACAGAGACAGGTACAATACAGAGCTCCCTGTAACACTCCCCAGGGTCCACACTGAGCTCTCTCTCTCTCTCTCTCACACACAGAGACAGGTACAATACAGAGCTCCCTGTAACACTCCCCAGGGTCCACACTGAGCTCTCTCTCTCTCTCTCACACACAGAGACAGGTACAATACAGAGCTCCCTGTAACACTCCCCAGGGTCCACACTGAGCTCTCTCTCCTCTCTCTCACACAGAGACAGGTACAATACAGAGCTCCCTGTAACACTCCCCAGGGTCCACACTGAGCTCTCTCTCTCTCTCTCTCACACAGAGACAGGTACAATACAGAGCTCCTGTAACACTCCCAGGGTCCACACTGAGCTCTCTCTCTCTCTCTCACACACAGAGACAGGTACAATACAGAGCTCCCTGTAACACTCCCCAGGGTCCACACTGAGCTCTCTCTCTCTCTCTCTCTCTCACACACAGAGACAGGTACAATACAGAGCTCCCTGTAACACTCCCCAGGGTCACACTGAGCTCTCTCTCTCTCTCTCTCTCTCACACAGAGACAGGTACAATACAGAGCTCCCTGTAACACTCCCCAGGGTCCACACTGAGCTCTCTCTCCTCTCTCTCTCTCTCCTCTCTCACACACAGAGACAGGTACAATACAGAGCTCCCTGTAACACACTCCCCAGGTCCACACTGAGCTCTCTCTCCTCTCTCTCTCTCACACAGAGACAGGTACAATACAGAGCTCCCTGTAACACTCCCCAGGGTCCACACTGAGCTCTCTCTCTCTCACACACAGAGACACGTACAATACAGAGCTCCCTGTAACACTCCCCCAGGGTCCACACTGAGCTCTCTCTCTCTCTCTCTCACACACAGAGACAGGTACAATACAGAGCTCCCTGTAACACTCCCCAGGGTCCACACTGAGCTCTCTCTCTCTCTCTCACTCTCACACAGAGACAGGTACAATACAGAGCTCCCTGTAACACTCCCCAGGGTCCACACTGAGCTCTCTCTCTCTCTCTCTCACACACAGAGACAGGTACAATACAGAGCTCCCTGTAACACTCCCCAGGGTCCACACTGAGCTCTCTCTCTCTCTCTCTCACACAGAGACAGGTACAATACAGAGCTCCCTGTAACACTCCCCAGGGTCCACACTGAGCTCTCTCTCTCACACACAGAGACAGGTACCAATACAGAGCTCCCTGTAACACTCCCCAGGGTCCACACTGAGCTCTCTCTCTCTCTCTCTCTCACACACAGAGACAGGTACAATACAGAGCTCCCTGTAACACTCCCCAGGGTCCACACTGAGCTCTCTCTCTCTCACACAGAGACAGGTACAATACAGAGCTCCCTGTAACACTCCCCAGGGTCCACACTGAGCTCCTCTCTCTCTCTCACACACAGAGACAGGTACAATACAGAGCTCCCTGTAACACTTCCCAGGGTCCACACTGAGCTCTCTCTCTCTCTCTCTCTCTCTCAGAGACAGGTACAATACAGAGCTCCCTGTAACACTCCCCAGGGTCCACACTGAGCTCTCTCTCTCTCTCTCTCTCTCTCTCTCTCACACAGAGGACAGGTACAATACAGAGCTCCCTGTAACACTCCCCAGGGTCCACACTGAGCTCTCTCTCTCTCTCTCACACACAGAGACAGGTACAATACAGAGCTCCCTGTAACACTCCCCAGGGCCCACACTGAGCTCTCTCTCTCTCTCTCTCTCTCACACAGAGACAGGTACAATACAGAGCTCCCTGTAACACTCCCCAGGGTCCACACTGAGCTCTCTCTCTCTCTCTCTCACACAGAGACAGGTACAATACAGAGCTCCCTGTAACACTCCCAGGCTCCACACTGAGCTCTCTCTCTCTCTCTCTCTCACACAGAGACAGGTACAATACAGAGCTCCCTGTAACACTCCCAGGGTCCACACTGAGCTCTCTCTCTCTCTCTCCCTCACACACAGAGACAGGTACAATACAGAGCTCCCTGTAACACTCCCCCAGGGTCCACACTGAGCTCTCTCTCTCTCTCTCTCTCTCACACACAGAGACAGGTACAATACAGAGCTCCCTGTAACACTCCCCAGGGTCCACACTGAGCTCTCTCTCTCTCTCTCTCTCTCACACACAGAGACAGGTACAATACAGAGCTCCTGTAACACTCCCCAGGGTCCACACTGAGCTCTCTCTCTCTCTCTCTCACACAGAGACAGGTACAATACAGAGCTCCCTGTAACACTCCCCAGGTCCACACTGAGCTCACTCTCTCTCTCTCACACACAGAGACAGGTACAATACAGAGCTCCCTATAACACTCCCCCAGGGTCCACACTGAGCTCTCTCTCTCTCTCTCTCTCAGAGACAGGTACAATACAGAGCTCCCTATAACACTCCCCAGGTCCACACTGAGCTCTCTCTCTCTCTCCCTCACACACAGAGACAGGTACAATACAGAGCTCCCCTGTAACACTCCCCAGGGTCCACACTGAGCGCTCTCTCTCTCTCTCACACAGAGACATGTACAATACAGAGCTCCCTGTAACACTCCCCAGGGTCACACTGAGCTCTCTCTCACACAGAGACATGTACAATACAGAGCTCCCTGTAACACTCCCAGGGTCCACACTGAGCTCTCTCTCTCCCTCACACACAGAGACAGTACAATACAGAGCTCCCTGTAACACTCCCCAGGGTCCACACTGAGCTCTCTCTCTCTCTCTCTCACACAGAGACAGGTACAATACAGAGCTCCCTGTAACACTCCCCAGGGTCCACACTGAGCTCTCTCTCATCTCTCTCACACAGAGACAGGTACAATACAGAGCTCCTGTAACACTCCCCAGGGTCCACACTGAGCTCTCTCTCTCTCCTCACACAGAGACAGGTACAATACAGAGCTCCCTGTAACACTCCCCAGGGTCCACACTGAGCTCTCTCTCTCCCTCACACACAGAGACAGGTACAATACAGAGCTCCCTGTAACACTCCCCAGGTCCACACTGAGCTCTCTCTCTCTCTCTCTCTCACACAGAGACAGGTACAATACAGAGCTCCCTGTAACACTCCCCAGGGTCCACACTGAGCTCTCTCTCTCTCTCTCTCTCTCTCACACAGAGACAGGTACAATACAGAGCTCCCTGTAACACTCCCAGGGTCCACACTGAGCTCTCTCTCTCTCTCTCTCTCACACAGAGACAGGTACAATACAGAGCTCCCTGTAACACTCCCCAGGGTCCACACTGAGCTCTCTCTCTCTCTCTCTCTCTCACACAGAGACAGGTACAATACAGAGCTCCCTGTAACACTCCCAGGGTCCACACTGAGCTCTCTCTCACACAGAGACAGGTACAATACAGAGCTCCCTGTAACACTCCCCAGGGTCCACACTGAGCTCTCTCTCCCTCACACACAAGAGACAGGTACAATACAGAGCTCCCTGTAACACTCCCCAGGGTCCACACTGAGCTCTCTCTCTCTCACACACACAGAGACAGGTACAATACAGAGCTCCCTGTAACACTCCCCAGGGTCCACACTGAGCTCTCTCTCTCTCTCTCTCTCTCTCACACAGAGACAGGTACAATACAGAGCTCCCTATAACACTCCCCAGGGTCCACACTGAGCTCTCTCTCTCTCTCTCACACACAGAGACAGGTACAATACAGAGCTCCCTGTAACACTCCCCAGGGTCCACACTGAGCTCTCTCTCTCTCTCTCTCTCACCACACAGAGACAGGTACAATACAGAGCTCCCTGTAACACTCCCCAGGGTCCACACTGAGCTCTCTCTCTCTCTCTCACACAGAGACAGGTACAATACAGAGCTCCCTGTAACACTCCCCAGGGTCCACACTGAGCTCTCTCTCTCTCTCTCTCACACAGAGACAGGTACAATACAGAGCTCCCTGTAACACTCCCCAGGGTCCACACTGAGCTCTCTCTCTCTCTCTCTCACACACAGAGACAGGTACAATACAGAGCTCCCTGTAACACTCCCCAGGGTCCACACTGAGCTCTCTCTCTCTCTCTCTCTCTCTCTCACACACAGAGACAGGTACAATACAGAGCTCCCTGTAACACTCCCCAGGGTCCACACTGAGCTCTCTCTCTCTCTCTCTCTCACACACAGAGACAGGTACAATACAGAGCTCCCTGTAACACTCCCCAGGGTCCACACTGAGCTCTCTCTCTCTCTCACACACAGAGACAGGTACAATACAGAGCTCCCTGTAACACTCCCCAGGGTCCACACTGAGCTCTCTCTCTCGCTCTCTCACACAGAGACAGGTACAATACAGAGCTCCCTGTAACACTCCCCAGGGTCCACACTGAGCTCTCTCTCTCTCTCTCTCTCACACAGAGACAGGTACAATACAGAGCTCCCTGTAACACTCCCCAGGGTCCACACTGAGCTCTCTCTCTCTCTCTCACTCCCTCTTGCCGTTAGGAAGGATTGAATGCCTTCGCTCTGCCCGTGCGAGTGTCTCTGTGTCTCTCTCTCTCTCTCCCTGATCATCTCTCGTTTCCCAACCTGTCCCTTCTCCCCGGTCATTTTCCAGTTAACCGCCTGGATCCAGTACATGGTGCCGAAGATCGAAGACGGTAATGACTTTGGCGTCGCCATTCAGGTGAGGGTTGTGGCTGGGGGGAGGGGAGGTGTTGGGGGGGTGAGGCGGCGGGGGGGGGGAGGGGGTTGGTGGGCAGCTGGAGACAGTTTGAGATTGGCCAAACAGGCCCTGGTGGGCGCTGTGTGTTGACGGTTTGGGGGATTGTGGCGGGGGAGATCGGCCCAGCATTCATCGCTCTCCCCCTCCCCCCTTCACCGCACCACCTCCGTGACAACCCAGAGTCGGTCACGTCGGCCTGGCGACAGGAGTCACGTGGACCCGGGTGGGGACGGCTGTGAGATCTCCCACCGTAGTGGACCGTCAGCCCAAGGCTCAGTGCCGGGTCGGTACGCCATCTTGCCTGGCGCGCACAGTGCGATCCCACTCTGTTCGCTGTGTCTCCTCCGGGTTGTGGGAGGTGGGGCGCGATGGTCCAGTGGTATTATGGCCGGACCCATTCATCCATGGGACATCCCGACTTCAAATCTCGCTCAGGTCCGGACGGCGGGAATTTGAAGTCAATCCAGAAAAATCGAAAACCAAGGGTCCAGTGATGACCTGGAGGGAAAACCCCATTAGGTTCCCTCATGTCCCCTTCAGGGAAGGAGACAGCTTTCCTTAACCTGGTCGGACTGACATGTGACCCCAGACCCAGAGCAACATGGCTAACTCTCAAGCAAGTTAGCACGGCCAATCCACCCTGACCTGCACATCCCTGGGCACTATGGGTAATTTCGCACGGCCAATCCACCCTAACCTACACATCCCTGGGCACTGTGGGTAATTTAGCACGGCCAATCCACCCTAACCTGCACATCCCTGGGCACTATGGGTAATTTATCACGGCCAATCCACCCTAACCTGCACATCCCTGGGCACTATGGGTAATTTAGCACGGCCAATCCACCCTAACCTGCACATCCCTGGGCACTATGGGTAATTTAGCACGGCCAATCCACCCTAACCTGCACATCCCTGGGCACTATGGGTAATTTAACACGGCCAATCCACCCTAACCTGCACATCCCTGGGCACTATGGGTAATTTAACACGGCCAATCCACCCTAACCTGCACATCCCTGGGCACTATGGGTAATTTAGTATGGCCAATCCACCCTAACCTACACATCCCTGGGCACTATGGGTAATTTAGTACGGCCAATTCCCCCTAACCTACACATCCCTGGGCACTATGGATAATTTAGCACGGCCAATCCACCCTGACCTGCATATCTTTGGACTGTGGGAGGAAACTGGAGCACCCGGAGGAAACCCACGCAGACACTTGGTGGGGGGGGGGGGGGGTAGGTGGTGGGAACGTCCAAATTCCACACTGTCAGTCGCACCGAGGGTGGGATTGAACCCCGGTCCCTGGCGCCATGAGGCAGCGGCACTGTGCCTTTGCTCCACAACGGCCATTGGGCCAGACCGCGAGTGAATTGGAACTTCTCCCAGGGCACACGCCGGGACTTGAACCCTTGGAATGCCACGGGTTCCCAGTCCAGAGATCTTACCTCTGTGGCCCGCAGGGAACCCCGAAATGGCTCGAGGTGTGGGGACCCTGGGTTGTCGATTGATGAGACAATGGCCGACCAGCCCGTGACATTCGCTAACCCTTTCCCTGTGCTGCCTGCTCACACAAAGATGGCCGCCCGCCCCATGACCCCGTTGGCCAGTGGAATGAATGACGGAATGGCCGACTCCGGTTCCTCTCTCTCGATGCCCCAACTCTTCATCTGAGGGAATACAAGCTCAGTGTGGACCCCGCCCACCCCTGGCACCGATCCTTTAACCCCTTCCACGCCCCAGGGTAAACCTCCTCAACTTGCCCCTTCCGATGGTATCCTTCCCCCGGGGAGGTGCCCGGGATTGAACTCAGTTCCGAACAGCCGCTTAGAGTCATAGAGCACGGACGCAGACCCTTCGGTCCAACCCGTCCATGCCGACCCAGATATCCCTAACCTAATCTCGTCCAATTTGCCAGCACTTGGCCCAAAGCCCTCCAAACCCTTCCTATTCATGTCCCCATCCAGATGCCTTTTAAATGCTGTCATTGTACCAGCCTCCACCACTTCCTCTGACAGCTCATTCCATACCCGTACCACCCTCTGCCTGAAAACGTTGCCCCTTCTAAATCTTTCCCTCTCACCCAAAACTTATGTCCACTAATTCTGGACTCACCCCACCCCAGGGGAAAAAACCTTGTCTGTTTACCTTATCCAAGTTCCCTCAAGATTTTATAAACCTCGACAAGGTCACCCCTCAGCCTCCGACGCTCCGGGGAAAACAGCCCCAGCCTGTTCGGCCTCTCCCTGTAGCTCAAACCCTCCAACCCTGGCAACAAATCTTTTCTGAACCCTTTCAAGTTGGACAACACCCTTCGACAATCCCCTTTGTCAATGTCTCTCTGTGATATCGTTCCCAGGAACCTGGGGGGGGTCAGTGGTGAGAGGTTCGGTCCAGGGAGAGGGGAGTCAGGGGTGGATTGGCCTCTGGACTTTGACAGATCTCACCCGTTTTTCCCTCAGGAAAAGATTCTGGAGCGGACAGCGGCTGTGAAAACCAAGGTGGAAGGGTTTCAGACCAACATCACAAAGTAAGTGACCTCTCACAGGCCAGGGACTGGGGAGACATCTATATCTACACTCTCACAGGGTTGGGGACTGGGGAGACATCTATATCTACACTCTCACAGGGTTGGGGACTGGGGAGACATCTATATCTACACTCTCACAGGGTTGGGGACTGGGGAGACATCTATATCTACACTCTCACAGGGTTGGGGACTGGGGAGACATCTATATCTACACTCTCACAGGGTTGGGGACTGGGGAGACATCTATATCTACACTCTCACAGGCTGGGGACTGGGGAGACATCTATATCTACACTCTCACAGGGTTGGGGACTGGGGAGACATCTATATCTACACTCTCACAGGGTTGGGGACTGGGGAGACATCTATATCTACACTCTCACAGGGTTGGGGACTGGGGAGACATCTATATCTACACTCTCACAGGGTTGGGGACTGGGGAGACATCTATATCTACACTCTCACAGGGTTGGGGACTGGGGAGACATCTATATCTACACTCTCACAGGGTTGGGGACTGGGGAGACATCTATATCTACACTCTCACAGGGTTGGGGACTGGGGAGACATCTATATCTACACTCTCACAGGGTTGGGGACTGGGGAGACATCTATATCTACTCTCTCACAGGGTTGGGGACTGGGGAGACATCTATATCTACTCTCTCACAGGGTTGGGGACTGGGGAGACATCTATATCTACACTCTCACAGGGTTGGGGACTGGGGAGACATCTATATCTACACTCTCACAGGGTTGGGGACTGGGGAGACATCTATATCTACACTCTCACAGGCTGGGGACTGGGGAGACATCTATATCTACACTCTCACAGGGTTGGGGACTGGGGAAGACATCTATATCTACACTCTCACAGGGTTGGGGACTGGGGAGACATCTATATCTACACTCTCACAGGGTTGGGGACTGGGGAGACATCTATATCTACACTCTCACAGGCTGGAGACTGGGGAGACATCTATATCTACTCTCTCACAGGGTTGGGGACTGGGGAGACATCTATATCTACACTCTCACAGGCTGGGGACTGGGTACACATCTATATCTACACTCTCACAGGCTGGGGACTGGGAATACATCTATATCTACACTCTCACAGGCCGGGGACTGGGGAGACATCTATATCTACACTCTCACAGGCCGGGGACTGGGGACATGTCTCACCTTGCACTGTCCCACAGATGGTGGTGGTACACCTTGTGGGGATATCAACGTTAACTCGGAGTGTTCGATCCCTGCCCCCAGGCCAGTGTCTTCAGGGATTCGTGTCTCACCTGACCCTTGGGTGGTAAATGTCAGGAGGTGGAGAGGGGAATGGATGAGAAACACAAAGACCTGATTTCATGGGACATGAACAAGGTGGGGGACAACGGGAGAGCGTTTGCGCTGACTATGGAGGAGGCTTTGGAATGCACTTGAAAGCAGGCCAGTAGGTCGACCGTGTGAATATCTGTCCACAGCCCTGTCCCTGTGCTACGGTAGATCCAACCAGGCTGGTACAAAACAGCTGCATCGCTCACTGACCCAGCCCCTCACACACACACACATACACTCTCACATACTCTCTCTCACACACTCTCTCTCTCTCTCTCTCACACACACACACTGTCCCTCTCTCTCACACACACGCGCTGTCCCCCTCTCTCTCACACACACGCGCTGTCCCCCTCTCTTCTCACACACACACTGTCCCCCTCTCTTTCTCACACACACACACACACACACAGTCCCTCTCTCTCTCACACACACGCTGTCCCCCTCTCTCTCTCTCATACACACGCTGTCCCCTCTCTCTCTCTCATACACACGCTGTCCCCCTCTCTCTCTCTCACACACACTGTCCCCCTCTCTCTCTCTCACACACACGCTGTCCCCCCCTCTCTCTCACACACACACACTGTCCCTCTCTCACACACACACACTGTCCCTCTCTCTCTCTCATACACACACACACACACTGTCCTTCTCTCTCTCTCATACACACACACACACACACAGTCCCTCTCTCTCTCTCATACACACACACACAGTCCCTCTCTCTCTCTCATACACACATACACACACACACACACTGTCCTCTCTCTCTCTCATACACACACACACTGTCCCTCTCTCTCTCTCACACACACACACACACTGTCCCTCTCTCTCTCACACACCACACACACACACACACACACTGTCCCTCTCTCTCTCTCACACACACACACACACACACAGTCCCTCTCTCTCTCTCTCACACACACACACTGTCCCCCTCTCTCTCTCTCACACACACACACACACACACACACACACAGTCCCTCTCTCTCTCTCACACACACACACACTGTCCCCCTCTCTCTCACACACACACACACACACTGTCCCTCTCTCTCTCACACACACACTGTCCCTCTCTCTCTCACACACACACTGTCCTCTCTCTCTCACACACACGCGCTGTCCCCCTCCCTCTCTCACACACACGCGCTGTCCCCCTCCCTCTCTCTCTCACACACTCTCTCTCCTCTCGGCAGGTATTTCACGGAGCGTGGAGATGCGGTGTCCAAAGCCTCCAAAGACACACACGTGGTGAGTGAACTGGGAATACAGGGGCGGACGCTAAGGGGCCACACCGGGTTTAAGCACCCTTCCCCCCCCCCCCCCCCCCCCAGGTGACAGGAGTCAGAGAATCTAACCACCACCCCTCTGACAGTCAATGGTGTTACCGTCATTGAATCCCCCTCCCCCACCCCCCATTACCAACATCCTGGGGTTACCATTGACCAGAAACTGACCATGGACCATGCCTGTATAAACCCAGTGACTCCGAGAGCAGGGTCAGAGGCTGGAATCCTGCAGCGAAGTCACTCCCCTTCTGACTCTCCCACCCCCCCCAAAAAGTCCTGTCCCCCCCATCTACAAGGCACTGGCCAGGAGGGGGGAGGGGGCAGCTCCGACAACACTCAAGTAGCTCGACACCCCCAGGGACAAAGCAGCCCCTCCCCACCCCCTGCGCGATTGGCCCCACCCCCACAAACCCCCGCTCCCTCCCTCCTCCACCCCCCCCCGGACGCTCAGTCACAGCAGTGTGTACCGTCTACAAGATCCACTGCAGGAACTCACCGAGGGGGCTCCTCAGACAGCACCTTCCCAAAACCCCCCCACACCCCTCTACCATCTAGAAAGAGTCGGGGGGGGGGGGGCAGCAAATACACGGGAACACCACCCCCCTCCCCAACTCTGACCACTCCCCGTCCTAGAATCTACCGGCCGTTCCTTCCTGGATCAGAGTCCTGGGATGCCCCTTCCCTGAGGGCCATTGTGGGTCTTCCCACAGCAGCTAAGAAGGCAGTTCACCGGACCCCCGGGGCAATTAGGGACGAGGGGGGGGGGGAGCGAATGCTGGGCAGTGCCGGAATAAACAGAAAAGGATGATCCCTGAAAGGGGAGGGTTTTTCGTCAAGAGAGGTTCCCGACTGGGAAAAGCAGAATTTGTCCCAGTGAGAGGTGGACTCAGTGCGATCGGGGGTGTGTGGGGGGGGGGGGGGGGGGGGGGGGGGGGGGGAAACGGAGAGCGGGAGAGCCGGACACGGGCCCGTACATGGAATGTTATCTCCGAACCCTCTGACAGAGAACTCCAAAAGAACCCCTCTCTCCGTCCGGAGAGTGGCGACGGGGGAAAATCGGGAGTGTTTCTTATCCCTTCGTTCCCCTCCTTGAGACCTGACCGGCCCTCGGGGGTGTAGGGTTAAGAGGACACCGCCGAGGTTACCGAAGACGGATTCTCTCCGTCAGGCGGGAGGACAGGGGCATGGGGCGGGGTGGGGCAGCGGGGGGACATCGCGTTGGGGTTGTACAGGACATTGGGGAGGCCTTCGTCTGGAGTAACCGCGTCCCGGTTCCCGTCGCCCCGTAAACAGGAAAGGAGATTGTTAAGCAGGAGGGGGTTCGGAAGAGATTTCCCAGGAGGTTGCGAGGAACGTGGCGGTGTGGGGGGGGAGCGGTTTGAGCTGTAAGGAGAGGCGGGAGGCCGTTTCAGCCCACTTCTCCAGCCTGTTGCACAGGAACAGGAGGGTCCTGTATTGCCTTTACTGGTCAGTGCATAGAGGTCACGTTACATGGAATACTGTACCGTGTTCAATTCTTGTCTCCCTCCTATCGGAAGGATGTGGTGAAACTTGAAAGGTTTACAAGGATGTTGCCAGGGTTGGAGGGTTTGAGCTACAGGGAGAGGCTGAACAGGCTGGGGCTGTTTTCCCTGGAACGTCGGAGGCTGAGGGGGGGGACCTTATAAAATCATGAGGGGGGGGGGGGAGGTGGTGGGGGTGTTGGACAAAGTTAAAAGTCACCCATCGCCATCCGAAAGGTTTTATTCGGAAGGCTCTGGCTTTCGGAGCGCTGCTCCTTCACCAGGAGGCTGCGGGGGAACGGGTTTGTTTCAGTTCTTTGCGAAGGAAATTTTTCCGGGCCCTTTTTTTTTTGGGGTCACACTCTCGAGATCGCTGCGGGCTCTCTGACGTGAGGGCGGCAACCTGAGCTCAGACAGGGCATGGAAGGGGTGAGGGTGACGCCTCCCCGATCCCAGTCCGGAGTCAAGACTGGCTCGATTCCTAAACTGGGAATTCACGCAATCTTTCACGCATTGGTTGACGGCTGTGCGTCTTTTGAGCAAAATACAACACGGGTCTCCAAATCCACGAGGGGTGTCAGTTGGGTTATTGGGAGGTGTCTGTTTCCCGGCCTGGGGGAGGGGGGCTGGGGGGGGTGGTGTGGGGGGCTGGGGGGGGGGGGACAGTTTCCAAAACTTTTAAAGGTGGGAGGAGAAAGGTTAAGAAAGGATGTGTTGGTGGGGGGGGGGGGGGGGCGCGACTTCTTTTTCACACAGTTTGAGCGTGGAATGATCTTCCCGAGGAACGCGGGTGCAGTTCCAACGTCGAAAAGACGTTTGGAGAGGGAGGTGACGAGGGAATGTGCGGAGGGATACGGGGCCAGGAGCAGGGAGACGTGGGTTGGCACGCACCGGTCGGGCCAAAGGGTCTGTTTCCGTGGCCGGGGCTGGGGAGGTTGGGTGGGGTGGGGTGGTGGGGGGGGGGGGGGGTGGGGTGGGGGGAGCGGGCGAACGAGGCTCAAACCGGGGGAATGGGGGGGGGCGGCGGCTGGTCAGTAGGTGGGGGGGAGGGGGAATGACTCGCCACCGGGTACCCTGACCCCACACGGTGTACCCCCACACCTCCCTGACTCTCTCTGTCTCGCCCCCCCCCCCTCCCTCCTCCCCCCAGATGGATTATCGCCAACTGGTCCATGAGAAAGATGAGGCGGCCTACATGGAACTCAGGGCAATGGTCATGGACATCAGGGGCTTCTACGTAAGTCACCGGGGGGGGGGGCAAGGACACATTCAATCTGACAGTGGGTGGGGGGGGGGGGGGGACAGTCACTGACAGGACACTCTCTGCGGGGGGGGGGAGTTACTGACAGACACTCTCTTGGGGGGGGGGGGGAGACAGTTACTGACGGACACATCTCTGGGGGGGAGAGGGGACAGTCACTGACGGACTCTCTGTGGGGGGGGGAGGGGGACAGTCACTGACGGACACTCTCTTGGGGGGGGGGAGGGGGGGGACAATCACTGACGGACACTCTCTTGGGGGGGGGGAGGGGGGGACAATCACTGACGGACACTCTCTTGGGGGGGGGGGAGGGGGGGACAATCACTGACGGACACTCTTTGGGGGGGGGAGGGGGGGACAATCACTGACGGACACTCTGTGGGGGGGGGGAGGGGGACAGTCACTGACGGACACTCTCTTGGGGGGGGGGGAGGGGGACAGTCACTGACGGACTCTCTGTGGGGGGGGAGGGGGGGACAATCGCTGACGGACACTCTCTTGGGGGGGGGGGGAGGGGGGGACAGTCACTTACAGACACTCTCTTGGGGGGGGGGAGGGGGGACAGTCCACTTACAGACACTCTGTGGGGGGGGGGGAGGGGGGGGGGGACAGTCACTGACGGACTCTCTGTGGGGGGGGGGAGGGGGGGACAGTCACTGACGGACACTCTCTTGGGGGGGGGGGGGGGAGGGGGGGACAATCACTGACAGACACTCTGTGGGGGGGGGGAGGGGGGGACAATCACTGACGGGACACTCTCTGGGGGGGGGGGGAGGGGGACAGTCACTGACGGACACTCTCTGGGGGGGGGGGAGGGGGGGACAGTCCACTGACGGACACTCTCTGGGGGGGGAGGGGGGACAGTCCACTGACGGACACTCTCTGGGGGGGGGGGAGGGGGGACAGTCACTGACGGACACTCTCGGGGGGGGGGGGGGGACAGTCACTGACGGACACTCTCGGGGGGGGGGGGACAGTCACTGACGGACACTCTCGGGGGGGGGGGGGACAGTCACTGACGGACACTCTCTGGGGGGGGGGGGGAGACAGTCACTGACGGACACTCTCTGGGGGGGGGGACAGTCACTGACGGGACACTCTCGGGGGGGGGGGGGGGGACAGTCACTGACGGACACTCTCGGGGGGGGGGGGGGGGGGACAGTCACTGACGGACACTCTCGGGGGGGGGGGGGGGGACAGTCACTGACGGACACTCTCGGGGGGGGGGGGACAGTCACTGACGGACACTCTCTGGGGGGGAGGGGGGGACAGTCACTGACGGACCACCTCTCCTGGGGGGGGAGGGGGGGACAGTCACTGACGGACACTCTCGGGGGGGGGGGACAGTCACTGACGGACACTCTCTGGGGGGAGGGGGGGACAGTCACTGACGGACACTCTCTGGGGAGGGGGGGGACAGTCACTGACGGACTCTCTCTGGGGGGGGGGGGACAGTCCACTGACGGACTCTCTCTGGGGGGGGAGGGGGGGACAGGTCACTGACGGACACTCTGGGGGGAGGGGGGGACAGGTCACTGACGGACACTCTCTGGGGGAGGGGGGGACAGTCACTGACGGACACTCTCTGGGGGGGAGGGGGGGACAGTCACTGACGGACACTCTCTGGGGGAGGGGGGGGACAGTCACTGACGGACACTCCTCTGGGGGGGAGGGGGGGACAGTCACTGACGGACACTCTCTTGGGGGGGGGGGGACAGTCACTGATGGACACTCTCTGGGGGAGGGGGGGGGAGGGGGGGACGTCACTGACGGACACTCTCTTGGGGGGGGGGACAGTCACTGATGGACACTCTGTGGGGGGGGGGGGAGGGGGACAGTCACTGACGGGCCACTCTGTGGGGGGGGGGGGAGGGGGGACAGTCACTGACGGACACTCTCTTGGGGGGGGGGAGGGGGGGACAGTCACTGACGGACACTCTCTGGGGGGGGGGGGGACAGTCACTGATGGACACTCTGTGGGGGGGGGGGAGGGGGACAGTCACTGACGGGACACTCTCTTGGGGGGGGGGGGGGACAGTCCACTGACGGACACTCTCTAGGTGGAGGGGGGGGGGGAGGGGAGTGATGGAGCGTTGCAAATCCTCACCTTTCACTCTCTGGATCAAGGCGCTGACCTTCAACCCTTCGACCAGGGGTGGGCAGTTGGTCAGCGACATATGACCTTTGCTGGCTGTCCAAAGTCAGACCATGGCCTGGTCCCGGTGGGGGGGGGGGGGGGGGGGAGGGGGCGCGAGTGGGGGTCAGAGGGGGCATTGGTGGGGACAGAGGGAACCACAGCGGTAATCCCTCATTGTTCGGCGCTGATTCTCTCTCTCTCTGTCTGTCCGTCCCCAGGTCGAACTGCTGGACATTATCCTGAAGAACAGGGAGAAGATCACCAACCCCAAGGGAGAGGAGAAAGCGTTGTCCATGTACTGAGACACGCAAGGTCCACGGGGAACCGGGTTTACGGTTCAGAGAGAGCGTCGGAGAAGGGGGGGGGGGGGGGGGTCCGCGGGTAAAGCTGGCGAAAAGACATTAAACTACTGTCGACGGGCAACTGGGCAGCCATGTCTGCCACGTTCTGTGCACTTACAGCCATGTGACTGACGCCCACCCACCCACGGCTTTGTGGACGTGAATAAATTTTCTACCTTGTACGAGTGTGGACCCGCAGGATAAATTCACTCCGCCTCAACCGGCCACCAGTCTCACAGCACGAAAGCGGACCCTTCGGCCCAACCAGTCCGGGCCGACCCAAATCCCAAACTTAAAACTGGACCGCCTGCCTGCTCCAGGCCGTGTCCCTCCAAACCTTTCCCTATTCACGCCCTCATCCGAATGTCTTTTAAACGTTGTAACTGTGCCTGCATCTGCCACTTCCTGTGGAAGCTCATTCCACACGCGGAATCTCTCTCCCCCTCACTTTAAAAACGTGCCCCCTGGTCTTGAGATCCCCCACCTTAGCGAAAAGACAACTCCCATTAACTCTCTCGATGCCTCTCATGATTCTCTGGTGAGAGAAACTGAGCGGATGAAGTGATGAAAGAGAGAGAGAGAGAGAGAGAGAGCTCATGTGGCAGGTGTGGGAGCAGGAGGCCATTCAGCCCATCAATTCTGCTCCACCAATCAGATCTGATTGTCCCTCCACTCACCATTCCCCTGCCTTTTTCCCCTCCATTCCCCCTTCCTGATTAATCTCTCTCTGTCTCAGCCTTGAATACCCTCAATGCCCCAGCCCTCCATTCCCCTTCCTGGTTAAATCTCTCTCTCTGTCTCAGGCCTTGAATACCCTCAATGCCCCAGCCCTCCATTCCCTTCCTGGTTAAATCACTCTCTCTGTCTCAGCCTTGTATACCCTCAATGCCCCAGCCCCTCATTCCCCTTCCTGGTTAAATCACTCTCTCTGTCTCAGCCTTGAATACCCTCAATGCCCAGCCCTCCATTCCCCTTCCTGGTTAAATCTCTCTCTCTGTCTCAGCCTTGTATACCCTCAATGCCCCAGCCCTCCATTCCCCTTCCTGGTTAAATCTCTCTCTCTGTCTCAGCCTTGAATACCCTCAATGCCCCAGCCTCCATTCCCTTCCTGGTTAAATCTCTCTCTCTGTCTCAGCCTTGAATACCCTCAATGCCCCAGCACTCCATTCCCCTTCCTGGTTAAATCTCTCTCTCTGTCTCAGCCTTGAATACCCTCAATGCCCCAGCCCTCCATTCCCCTTCCTAGTTAAATCTCTGTGTCTCAGCCTTGAAGACCCTCAATGCCCCAGCCCTCCATTCCCCTTCCTGGTTAAATCTCTCTCTGCCTCAGCCTTGAATACCCTCACTGCCTCCCAGCGTCTGGGTATCTTTGCTTGGATACGTGGCCCCGGAACTGTTCACGGTGATCCAGCTGGTGTTCTGACCGGTGCCTCGTGCAGATTTAGCAAAACCCTCCCCCCCACCCCCACTTTTGTACTTCTGTCTCCTCTGGAAATGAAGACCAACGCCCTGTTGCCTTCCCTGTTCTCCCATGAACTTACATTTTTTTTGTGTCCTCTGCAATCCTGTCCTGTGGCTTTCTGCAGTTGTTCACCATTGAAGTCGCATCTGCCCCACTCTGCTCTCTCTGCTAAAGTCCTGTAACCTCCTTTTTTGGGAATGGGGGGGGGGGGGGTCACTGGCCAGGCTCAGCATTTTGTCGCCCATCCCTAATTGCCCCCAGGGCATTTAGGAGTCACCGACATTGACTGGAATCACGTGCAAGCCCGATGAGCTACATTTGGCAATTTCCTTCCTTAAAAAAAGAAGAGGGGAATTTGGGAGTCAGATGGGTTTTTCCCAACAATCAACAAAAGGGAATCACAGTCGTCTTAAGTTCTGGGTTCCCCACCCGAAAACGTCGGCTTTTCCACCTCTTCCTGAGTGTCCAGGAGTGTCCTTCCAGCCCTCCTGCTCCCTCCTTTTTTTTTAAAAAAAAATGTCTGTCACTAACCACTTGGGCAGGATTTGAACCTGGGTCCTGCCAAAACATTAGCTGGGCTCGTGGATTAATTGAATTGAATTGATTGTCCCGTGTACCGGGGGCACCAGTGAAACGCTTTGTCTTGCGAGCAGTACAGGCAGATCACGGAGTTAAGTCGCATCGATAAGTAAATATAGGTAAACAGCAGCAAAAACAAAAACACAGGTACAGGCGAATGTTAAGAGTTTGAGAGTCCATTCAGTATTCCAACAACAGTCGGGTAGAAACTGTTTGGAAAACCGACTGGTGTGTGTGTTCAGGCCTCTGTACCTTCTCCCCGATGGGAGAGGTTGTAGAAAAACATTGCCAGGGTGGGATGGATCTTTGAGAATGCTGGCGGCCTTTCCTTAACAGCGGGGCCTGGTAGATGGATCCTATAGACGGGAGGTTGGCCTTTGTGATTGTCGGGCCGAGTTCACCACTCTCTGTAACCGTCACCGATCCTGAACAGTACAGTTGCCATACCGGATAGTGATACATCCAGACAGAACGCTGGCACACCTATAAAAGTCAGCAGGGATGTTCGCCGTCACACCAAATTCCCCTCAGCTGCCTGAGGAAGCAGAGACGGTGCAGGGCAGCGATACCACCACTCGGCCATCACCTTCCCCCCGTATTAGACTCCACTCTGGGGATTTTTTTTTTGTAACCCACTCACCCAGCCTGCTCCACTGCTGATGCCACCTTCCTCCCCATTTATTTCTGCGTCATCTGCCAAACGGAGCGCAGTGTGTTCACTTTCCCTCACTCGCGTCATTCACAGGGTGTTGGCGAGACCTCTTCCGGTTCTGGTCGCCTTGCTAGAGGAAGGGGATGATTAAGCCGGAGAGGGTTCAGAACTGGTTTGTCAGGGTGCGGCTGGGGAGGCTTGGAGTTATTCGGCAAGACTGGGACTTTATTCCCTGCAGCGTAGGAGGTTGGGGGGGGGATGATCTTATAAAATCACAAGGGGCATGGTTAAGGTGAATAGCCAAGGGTCTTTTCCTCAGGGTGGGTAGTTGGGCGGCACGGTGGCACAGTGGTTAGCACTGCTGCCTCACAGCGCCGGAGACCCGGGTTCAATTCCCGCCTCAGGTGACTCTCTGTGTGGAGTTTGCACATTCTCCCCGTGTCTGCGTGGGTTTCCCTCCGGGTGCTCCGGTTTCCTCCCACAGTCCAAAGATGTGCAGGTCAGGTGAATTGGCCATGCTAAATTGCCCGTAGTGTTAGGTATGGGTGGGTTGCGCTTCGGCGGGTCGGTGTGGACTTGTTGGGCCAAAGGGCCTGTTTCCACACTGTAAGTAATCTAAAAAAAAAACTAGGGGGCATGTTTTTGAGGGTGAGAGGGGTAAGATTTGAACAGGACATGAAGGGCAACTTTTCCCTCATAGTGCGATTGCAATGAACTGCCAGGAGAAGTGGGAGAGGAGAGTACAGTTATAACATTTTTAAAAGACGTTTGGATACGTAAATGAATAGGAGAGGTTGAGGGGGATTTGGGACAAATGCAGCAAATGGGGCTGTTTACCTGGAGCGTCGGAGGCTGAGGGATGACCTTATAGAGGTTTATAAAATCATGAGGGCATGGATAGGGTAACGGGTTTGGGGGAGTCCAGAACTAGAGGGGCATAGGTTTAGGGTGAGAGGGGAAAGATATAAAAGGGACCTAAGGGGGCAACCTTTTCACCCAGAGGTGGTGCGTGTGTGGAATGAGCTGCCAGAGGATGTGGTGGAGGCTGGTATAACGACAGCATTTAAAAGGCATCTGGATGAGGTTGATCAATAGGAGGGTTTGGAGGGATATGGGCCAAGTGCTGGCAGGTGGGACTAGATAAGGCAAGGGATGGGCTGGTACATCTCTATGACTCTAAATGGGACTAGTTAAGATTGGGGATATCTGGTCGGCATGGACGGGTTGGACCGAAAGGGTCTGTTCCCGTGCTGTATGACTCTGTGAGATAGGAGCCACAGTGGCACTGGACTGGTTGACGTCCTGGAAATGGATCCCATTTTAACTCGTCTCTGTCATCGTTTGGTCTGCCAATCCTCCATCCACACTAATATTACCACCACAAACACCACGTGGTCCTTTTGAGAAGCCTAACCTCGCTTATCGAACGTTTGGAAATCCAAGTATATTAGGTCGTCCGAGTCCTCTTTATCTATCATGCTTCTTCGAGAGAATCACAGGTCCACACCAGCCCATTCCCTTACCTTACTACGCTGCAATCCCCCTGACTAATACACCTAACCTGCTCATCCCTGGGCACTATGGGTAATTTAGCACAGCCAACCCACCCTGACCTACACATCCCAGGGCACTATGGGTAATTTAGCACGGCCAATCCACCCTAACCTACACATCCCTGGGCACTATGGGTAATTTAGCACAGCCAACCCACCCTGACCTACACATCCCAGGGCACTATGGGTAATTTAGCACGGCCAATCCACCCTAACCTACACATCCCTGGGCACTATGGGTAATTTAGCACAGCCAACCCACCCTGACCTACACATCCCAGGGCACTATGGGTAATTTAGCACGGCCTATCCACCCTAACCTGTACATCCCTGGGCACTATGGGTAATTTAGCACGGCCTATCCACCCTAACCTACACATCTTTGGACTGTGTGAGGAAACCGCACACAGACACAGTGGGGGTGGGGGGGGGGGAATTTGCAAACTTCACACAGACAATCGCACAGAAGCTGAAATCGAAACCGCGTCCGTGAAGCCGTGAGGTAGGAGGAGCTACCACACTGCACAGTCAGCTCCTCCAAGAACTCAAATTATGTTTCTCAGGCGTGGCCTCCCCTCCGTGAAGGGATGCTGATTCTGCTTGATGACAGTCAGCACTTATAGAGTCATAGAGATGTACAGCACGGAAACAGACCCTTCGGTCCAACCTGTCCGTGCTGACCCAGATATCCCAACCCAATCTAGTCCCACCTGCCAGCACCCGGCCCATATCCCTCCAAACCCTTCCTATTCATATACCCATCCAAATGCCTCTTAAATGGTGCAATTGTACCAGCCTCCACCACTTCCTCTGGCAGCTCATTCCATCCACATACCACCCTCTGGGTGAAAAAGTTGCCCCCGGGGTCTCTTTTTTATCTTTCCCCTGAACCTACACCCTCTCTAGGTCTGGTCTCCCCCACACGAGGGAAAAGACTTTGCCTATTTAGCCTATGCCCCCTCATGATTTTATAAACCTTTATAAAGTCACCCCTCAGCCTCCGACGCTCCAGGGAAAACAGCCCCAGCCTGTTCAGCCTCTCCCTGTAGCTCAAACCCTCCAACCCTGGCAACATCCTTGTAAACCTTTTCTGAACCCTTTCAAGTTTCACAACATCTTTCCGATAGGAAGGAGACCAGAATTGCACGCAATGTTCCAACAGTGGCCAAACCAATGTCCTGTACAGCTGCAACATGACCTCCCAACTCCTGTACTCAATACTCTGACCAATAAAGGAAAGCATACCAAACGCCTTCTTCACTATCCTATCTACCTGCGACTCCACTTTCAAGGAGCTATGAACCTGCACTCCAAGGTCTCTTTGTTCAGCAACACTCCCTAGGACTTTTTTTTAGATTAGATTACTTACAGTGTGGAAGCAGGCCCTTCAGCCCAACAAGTCCACACCGCCCCGCCGAAGCGCAACCCACCCATACCCCTACATCTACCCCTTACCTAACACTACGGGCAATTTAGCATGGCCAATTCACCTAACCTGCACATTTTTGGACTGTGGGAGGAAACCGGAGCACCCGGAGGAAACCCACGCAGACACGGGGAGAACGTGCAAACTCCACACAGTCAGTCGCCTGAGGCGGGAATTGAACCCGGGTCTCTGGCGCTGTGAGGCAGCAGTGCTAACCACTGTGCCACTGTGCCGCCCATTAAGTGTATAAATCCTGCTAAGGTTTGCTTTCCCAAAATGCTGCACCTCGCATTTATCTGAATTAAACTCCATCTGCCCCTTCTCAGCCCATTGGCCCATCTGGTCCAGATCCTGTTGTAATCTGAGGTAACCCTCTTCACTGTCGACTACACCTCCAATTTTGGGGTCATCTGCAAACTTACTAACTGTACCTCTTATGCTCACATCCAAATCATTTATATAAATGATGAAAAGTAGAGGACCCAGCACCGATCCTTGTGGCACTCCACTGGTCACAGGCCTCCAGTCTGAAAAACAACCCTCCACCACCACCCTCTGTCTTCTACCTTTGAGCCAGTTTTGGATCCAAATGACTCATTCTCCCTGTATTCTAACCTTGCTAACCAGTCTCCCATGGGGAATCTTGTTGAACGCCTTACTGAAGTCCATATAGATCACATCTACTGCTTTGCCCTCATCAATCCTCTTTGTTACTTCTTCAAAAAACTCAATCAAGTTTGTCAGACATAATTTCCGACACACAAAGCCATGTTGACTGTCGCGAATCAGTCCTTGCCTTTCCAAATACATGTACATCCTGTCCCTCAGGATTCCCTCCAACAACTTGCCCACCACCGATGTCAGGCTCACCGGTCTATAGTTCCCTGGCTTGTCCTTACCACCCTTCTTAAACAGTGGCACCACATTTGCCAATCTCCAGTCTTCCAGCACCTCACCTGTGACTATCGATGATACAAATATCTCAGCAAAAGGCCCAGCAATCACTTCTCTAGCTTCCCACAGAGTTCTCGGGTACACCTGATCAGGTCCTGGGGATTTATCCACCTTTAACCGTTTCAAGACATCCAGCACTTCCTCCTCTATAATCTGGATATTTTGCAAGATGTCACCATCTATTTCCCTACAGTCTATATCTTCCATATCCTTTTCCACAGTAAATACTGATGCAAAATACTTATTTAATATCTCCCTCAATTTCTGCGGCTCCACACAAAGGCCGCCTTGCTGATCTTTGAGGGGCCCTATTCTCTCCCTAGTTACCCTTTTGTCTTTGTTAAAACCCTTTGGATTCTCCTTAATTCTATTTGCCAAAGCTATCTCATGTCCCCGTTTTGCCCCCCTGATTTCCCTGTTAAGTATACTCCTACTTCCTTTATATTCTAAGGATTCACTCGATCTATCCTGTCTATACCTGACATATGCTTCCTTCTTTTTCTTAACCAAACCCTCAATTTCTTTAGTCATCCAACATTCCCTATACCTACCAGCCTTTCCTTTCACCCTGACAGGAATATACTTTCTCTGGATCCTCGTTATCTCATTTCTGAAGGCTTCCCATTTTCCAGCCGTCCCTTTACCTGCGAACATCTGCCCCCAATCGGCTTTCGAAAGGTCTTGCCTAATACCGTCAAAATTGGCCTTTCTCCAATTTAGAACTTCAACTTTTCGATCTGGTCTACCCTTTTCCATCACTATTTTAAATCTAATAGAATTATGGTCGCTGGCCCCAAAGTGTTCTCCCACTGGCACCTCAGTCAGTGATTCCTGAAGAAGGGCTCATGCCCGAAATGTCGATTCTCCTGCTCCTTGGATGCTGCCTGACCTGCTGCGCTTTTCCAGCAACACATTTTCACCTCCAGTCACCTGCCCTGCCTTATTTCCCAAGAGTAGGTCAAGTTTTGCACCTTCTCTAGTAGGTACGTCCACATACCCAATCGGAAAATTGTCTCGTACGCACTTCTAAAATTTCTTTCAGAATATTTCAAAGACATACTTTATTCAGAGGAAACACCTTTACAAACACACACACACACACACACGGTCACTGAAGCAGACTGGTTCTGCATACAGAGAACAAACAGACATTGCTGGGTTCGACTCTCAAACAAACCCAAGTCACTTCCCAACTTACGCCCGGTGCTTCCGTCATGCGCGTCCGCCCGGAGACCTGTTGGCGTTCCAGCGCAAGTGGCTGCCCGCGGCCGGGTGTCGCAGAGCGGCGCGTTCCGAGGTCCAGGACTATGCGCCGAGGGACGTGCCGAATCTCAGGGCAGCTGCCGACAGGGTCGGTGGGGGGGGGGAAGAGAGAATCTGTCGAAGTTCAATGGGGGCTCCGTGGACTCAACGCGCGACTTTAAAAGCTGTGCTACTGTAGACTCCACCGCCGACAGATGCAAAACCGTGTTTTCGGTTCCGTTTGAACGGAGGGTGGAGGGTTTCGGTCCTCTGCGCTTCCGCCACTCAAGTCCTCTAAATACGTTACATCCACCGGGTCCCCCGGATCTGCCCTCGGCAAAGGATTCCAGTGCATTTGATGGGCATGACTCTCTGCGTGATCGTACCCTGCCTTTCCGAGAGCTCTGCTCTTGCACAGACCCTCAACACTTTCTGCAAAATGACAAAGAGTAAGTTACTGGGGAGAGGGACTGAGAGAGGGAGAGTCCATTGTCCCACCCCCCCCCCCCCCCCCCCCAAACACCCCTCTCCCAAAGATCCTTCATGGTCTCTACCAAAGGTGTTGGATTGACAGCGCCGCCGACCAATGGGCAGGGGCCGGACGGTGACGCAACAGACGGACGCTACGGTGCCGCCGCACGGACCAACCGCCGGGCGCGTCCGCGATGACAGACGTCGGGACGGCCCAATCGGGTTGACGCGGAGTCTCTACCCGCCCTCCGCAGCGGTGACGGGTCAGAGGTCAAAAGCCGCCCCCAGAAAACCAAAATGGCGACGCACGGCCCGGCCCGCGGTTGCTAAGGGCGGCCTGGTTCGACAATTTAAAAGAAAGACAAAAGACCGGACAGTCCGCCTCGCCTAGAAATTCTGAGATAAAAATTAAAGTAAGCGAATCGGTTTTGTTTTTCCGATCTCCCTTTCGGACCACGCGGAGACCTGCGGCTCTTCCCCCGGATTTGCCACCGTGTCCCGCCCCTTTTAAAAAAAGGTGTAAACAACGACCCGTCGTCCAATCAAACTGTGTGTAGGTTTCGGAGTGACAGCTGCTTGGCCAATGATAACACGGCTCTGTGCAGCGTCCCGCCCCATTACAGCGCGTCACGTGACATATGGCGTGTGTGTGTGTGAGTGACCAATGGCGACCCGCCTTCGCGGGATGTCCTGCCCCTTCCCCGAACGTCACCTGACCGGCACTCCGGAAGGCCAATGGTTAATGTGAGCTGCGACGGCCAGAACAATCGGGTTGAGCGGTGGGCGGGTCATAGCACGCGCCCCGGCCAATCGAATAACCGAACGTGTCACGGCTGGGCCAATGCGACGAAGCGGAGTGGGCGGCATCCATAACCTTGTCGTCGTCAACCAATGGGCGACCGGGACCGCCCCTGACCGACGGTGGGTCGACCCAATCAGGGAAAGCCGGGTGGGGTTGGCGTGACTCCCATTGTCCTCTTCGGCCAATGGGGCGGCCGGGCGGGATTGACCGACGGGCGCCGATCCAATAGGACGTCGGGAAATGTGGACGGACTGGAGCCTGACCAATGGACGGCGAGGGGTTGGGCGGGTCTACTGTTAACCAGGAAGTGGGTTTCTTGAGAGTGAGACATTTGGGGAGAAGGTGGGGGGGGTTAATCTCAAACCTGAATTGGGTGAGGTGGGCACCCAAGGGTGCTGAATGGGTGGGCTGGGGAGAGGGGCAATGATGTTCCAACTCCCCCCTACCAACAAAGTAGGGAAAGGGTTGGGGTCCGCAGTAGCAGATGGCCATTCGGCCCCTCCAGCCCTCTCTGCCATTCTATCACTCAACAACAGGGGGCGGGGTTTCATGGCACCAGCCAATGGAGGAAGGGGGATATCATTCTGCCGCTGAAAACGTGTTGCTGGAAAAGCGCAGCAGGTCAGGCAGCATCCAAGGAGCAGGAGAATCAACGTTTCGGGCATGAGCCCTTCTTCAGGAATTCCCGAAACGTTGATTCTCCTGCTCCTTGGATGCTGCCTGACCTGCTGCGCTTTTCCAGCAACACATTTTCAGCTCTGATCTCCAGCATCTGCAGTCCTCACTTTCTCCTTGGATATCATTCTGCACCCTCACTCACTCCCTCCGACCCGCACCCTCAATCCTCACCCTCCCTCCCTCCGACCCGCACCCTCAATCCTCACCCTCCCTCCGACCCGCACCCTCAATCCTCACCCTCCCTCCCTCCGACCCGCACCCTCAATCCTCACCCTCCCTCCGACCCACACCCTCAATACTCACCCTCCCTCCGACCCGCACCCTCAATACTCACCCTCCCTCCCTCCGACCCGCACCCTCAATCCTCACCCTCCCTCCGACCCGCACCCTCAATCCTCACTCACTCCCTCCGACCCGCACCCTCAATCCTCACCCTCCCTCCCTCCGACCCGCACCCTCAATCCTCACCCTCCCTCCGACCCGCACCCTCAATCCTCACCCTCCCTCCCTCCGACCCGCACCCTCAATCCTCACCCTCCCTCCGACCCACACCCTCAATCCTCACCCTCCCTCCGACCCACACCCTCAATACTCACCCTCCCTCCCTCCGACCCACCCCCTCAATACTCACCCACCCTCCCTCCGACCCGCACCCTCAATCCTCACCCACCCTCCCTCCGACCCACACCCTCAATCCTCACCCTCCCTCCCTCCGACCCACCCCCTCAATACTCACCCACCCTCCCTCCGACCCACACCCTCAATCCTCACCCACCCTCCCTCCGACCCGCACCCTCAATCCTCACCCTCCCTCCCTCCGACCCACCCCCTCAATACTCACCCACCCTCCCTCCGACCCGCACCCTCAATCCTCACCCACCCTCCCTCCGACCCGCACCCTCAATCCTCACCCACCCTCCCTCCGACCCGCACCCTCAATCCTCACCCTCCCTCCCTCCGACCCACCCCCTCAATACTCACCCTCCCTCCCTCCGACCCGCACCCTCAATCCTCACCCACCCTCCCTCCGACCCGCACCCTCAATCCTCACCCTCCCCCCTCCGACCCGCACCCTCAATCCTCACCCTCCCTCCCTCCGACCCACCCCCTCAATACTCACCCTCCCTCCCTCCGACCCGCACCCTCAATCCTCACCCACCCTCCCTCCGACCCGCACCCTCAATCCTCACCCTCCCTCCCTCCGACCCACCCCCTCAATACTCACCCTCCCTCCCTCCGACCCGCACCCTCAATCCTCACCCACCCTCCCTCCGACCCGCACCCTCAATCCTCACCCTCCCCCCTCCGACCCGCACCCTCAATCCTCACCCTCCCTCCCTCCGACCCACCCCCTCAATACTCACCCTCCCTCCCTCCGATCCGCACCCTCAATCCTCACCCTCCCTCCCTCCGACCCACCCCCTCAATACTCACCCTCCCTCCCTCCGACCCGCACCCTCAATCCTCACCCTCCCTCCCTCCGACCCACCCCCTCAATCCTCACCCTCCCTCCCTCTGACCCGCACCCTCAATACTCACCCTCCCTCCCTCTGACCCGCACCCTCAATACTCACCCTCCCTCCCTCCGACCCGCACCCTCAATCCTCACCCTCCCTCCCTCCGACCCACACCCTCAATCCTCACCCTCCCTCCCTCCGACCCACACCCTCAATACTCACCCACCCTCCCTCCGACCCGCACCCTCAATCCTCACCCTCCCTCCCTCCGACCCACCCCCTCAATACTCACCCTCCCTCCCTCTGACCCACACCCTCAATCCTCACCCTCCCTCCACCCCGCATCCTCAGCCTCCATCCCTCCGACCCACACCCTCAATCCTCACCCTCCCTCCCTCCGACCCACCCCCTCAATACTCACCCTCCTTCACTCTACCCCACACCCTCAATCCTCACCCTCCCTCCCTCCGACCCACACCCTCAATCCTCACCCTCCCTCCACCCCGCACCCTCAATCCTCACCCTCCTTCCCTCCGACCCACACCCTCAATCCTCACCTTCCCTCCCTCCGACCCACACCCTCAATCCTCACCTTCCCTCCCTCCGACCCACCCCCTCAATACTCACCCTCCCCCCTCCGACCCACACCCTCAATCCTCACCCTCCCTCCCTCCGACCCACACCCTCAATACTCACCCTCCCTCCCTCCGACCCACCCCCTCAATCCTCACCCTCCCTCCATCCCACATCCTCAATCCTCACCCTCCCTCCCTCCGACCTACACCCTCAATCCTCACCTTCCCTCCCTCCGACCCACACCCTCAATCCTCACCCTCCCTCCACCCCGCACCCTCAATCCTCAGCCTCCATCCCTCCGACCCACACCCTCAATCCTCACCCTCCCTCCCTCCTACCCACCCCCTCAATACTCACCCTCCCTCCCTCCGACCCACACCCTCAATCCTCACCCTCCTTCACTCCACCCCACACCCTCAATCCTCACCCTCCCCCCTCCGACCCACACCCTCAATCCTCACCCTCCCTCCCTCCGACCCACACCCTCAATCCTCACCCTCCCTCCACCCCGCACCCTCAATCCTCACCCTCCTTCCCTCCGACCCACACCCTCAATCCTCACCTTCCCTCCCTCCGACCCACCCCCTCAATACTCACCCTCCCCCCTCCGACCCACACCCTCAATCCTCACCCTCCCTCCCTCCGACCCGCACCCTCAATCCTCACCCTCCTTCCCTCCGACCCGCACCCTCAATACTCACCCTCCCCCCTCCGACCCACACCCTCAATCCTCACCCTCCCTCCCTCCGACCCACACCCTCAATCCTCACCTTCCCTCCCTCCGACCCACACCCTGAATCCTCACCCTCCCTCCGCCCACACCCTCAATCCTCACCCTCCCTCCACCCCGCACCCTCAATCCTCACCCTCCATCCCTCCGACCCACACCCTCAATCCTCACCCTCCCTCCACCCCGCACCCTCAATCCTCACCTTCCCTCCCTCCGACCCACAACCTCAATCCTCACCCTCCCTCCACCCCGCACCCTCAATCCTCACCCTCCTTCCCTCCGACCCACACCCTCAATCCTCACCCTCCTTCCCTCCGACCCACACCCTCAATCCTCACCTTCCCTCCACCCCGCACCCTCAATCCTCACCCTCCTTCCCTCCGACCCACACCCTCAATCCTCACCCTCCTTCCCTCCGACCCACACCCTCAATCCTCACCTTCCCTCCGACCCACACCCTCAATCCTCACCCTCCTTCCCTCCACCCCACACCCTCAATCCTCACCCTCCATCCCTCCGACCCACACCCTCAATCCTCACCCTCCATCCCTCCGACCCACACCCTCAATCCTCCCCCTCCCCCTCCCTCCACCCCACACCCTCAATCCTCACCCTCCATCCCTCCGACCCACACCCTCAATCCTCACCCTCCCTCCGCCCCTCACCCTCAGTCCTCACCCTCTCCCCCTCCCTCCGCCCACACCCTCAATCCTCACCCTCTCCCCTCCCTCCGCCCACACCCTCAATCCTCACCCTCCCTCCACCCCGCACCCTCAATCCTCACCCCCCTTCCCTCCGACCCACATCCTCAATCCTCACCCTCCTTCCCTCTGACCCACACCCTCAATCCTCACCCTCCCTCCCTCCGACCCACACCCTCAATCCTCACCCTCCATCCCTCCACCCCGCACCCTCAATCCTCACCCTCCCTCCCTCCGACCCGCACCCTCAATCCTCACCCTCCTTCCCTCCGACCCACACCCTCAATCCTCACCCTCCTTCCCTCCGACCCACACCCTCAATCCTCACCTTCCCTCCACCCCACACCCTCAATCCTCACCCTCCCTCCGCCCACACCCTCAATCCTCACCCTCCCTCCGCCCCTCACCCTCAATCCTCACCCTCTCCCCCTCCCTCCGCCCACACCCTCAATCCTCACCCTCCCTCCCTCTGCCTGTAACAACAGGGTGATATCGTACCATTCGGCCCTACTATCCTGGTCCACCAGTCCACTGGAGGTTTCAACTCCGCGCTGTTTTCCTACAATGTCCCTTCCAGTCTTGTGCTCTGTCTCTCTCTCTCTCTCGCTCTCTGTCTCTTCACCAACCCCCCCCCCCCCAGCAGTTTGAATGCACCCGCGGTCAGTGAGCTCCCACAGTCTGTGGAGGAGGGCCGGAAGAATTCCAGACACTTACCCATCCACCCACACCTCGGCCATAAATGGCCAACCTCTCTCCCCGAGCCCGTCTCCTCAGGTTCCACCCCTCCCCCACCCAGGGGACGCCTGCGCCTGCCAGCCCCCTCCCCCGCCCCATGCCGCACGGTATTGCCTCTGCTTTGAGCGGGGAGATGTGGTGCCACCACCACCACCATCCACCTCCTGGCATCAGCGCGTCACGTCCCCCGCTGTGCAAGTCCCGATTTGCTGAGACCTGTGCCAAGTGCCCGATTGGAAGGTTCCAGAAGAGGGAAGTATTCCAGAAACCTCCAGGGAGAAGAGAGAGAGAGAGAGACACCATTCCTTTGCGGAAAAATTTGGGAGAGGGTTCTGAGCCGAGCGGTTTGGCAACAAGTTACTTGGTGGTCTACCCCTTTCTAGAAAAATCCGTCCTCCACAATCACGCTGCCCCAACCCCCACCCCCGCCTTTACCCTCCATCCATTAACATTGGGACTCCGAGACTGAAGCATGTAGAAATTTCTGAAGGGAGCTGAGTGGTATCATGGACTTGAGGGGCAGAATGGTCACTTCCTGTTCCTGTGTAACAGGCCCAAGGTGGGGGGGGGGGGGGCGGCTGAATGGCCTCCTGCTGTTCCCGTGTGACAGGCTGGAGGAGGGGGGGGCTGAATGGCCTCCTGCTGTTCCCGTGTGACAGGCTGGAGGAGGGGAGGGGCTGAATGGCCTCCTGCTGTTCCCGTGTGACAGGCTGGAGAGGGGGCTGAATGGCCTCCCACAGGGATCCCGCAGTACCCAGGGATGTGCAGGTCAGGGTGGATTGGCCATGCTAAATTACCCATAGTGCCCAGGGATGTGCAGGTCAGGGTGGATTGGCCGTGCTAAATTACCCCATAGTGCCCAGGAATGTGTAGGTTAGGGTGGATTGACCATGGGGAATGCAGGGTGACAGGGATAGGGTGTTGGGGGAAAGTGTCTGGGCGCAATGCTGTTCGGAGGGTCAGCATGGACTTGCTGGGCCGAATGGCCTGTTCCCACACTGTGGGGAGGAAACCCGCGCGGACACGGGGTTGGGGTTGGGGTTGGGGTTGGGGTGGGGGTGGGGGTGGGGGTGGGCGGGGCGCGAGGACGTGCCAATTCTGCACAGAGAGTCGCCCTGAGGGTGGGATCAAACCACGTGGTCCCTGACGCTGTGAGGCAGCGACACTAACCACCGAGCCACCACGTAATGCAGGAGGGAGGCTGGAAACAAGGGAGGAGAGGGGCGAGCGAGAATAGGTTGCAAGCTTTCCCTAAATATTCTCTCTCTCTCTCTTTATCTCCCCCCCCCCCCCCGCTGCCGTTCACCAGGCACCCCACCCCCTCACCCGAAGATGGGCGAGGTGGAGATTTCAGCGCAGGCCTATGTGAAGATGCAGCTCCATGCCGCCAAGTACCCGTCCTGCGCCGTGAATGGCCTTCTGCTGGCCGAGAGTGCACCGGGGGAGAGGCGCAGCTGTCAGGTCCTGACTGACTGTGTTCCCCTCTTCCACAGCTGCCTCCCTCTCACCGTCATGTTGGAGGTCGCTCTCAATCAGGTGGGTGCTGCAGTTCCACCGAGCTCCCATTGGGGTGGCGACACACACAGGGTGGAGTTGGGGGGAACACTGAATTGAATTGGAGTGAATTGAATTGAACTGAAGTGAGCTGAGTTGAAGTGAGCTGAACTGAAATGATTTGAATTGAACCGAACTGAACTGAACAGAATTGAATGGAACTGAATTGAATTGAATTGAATTGAACAGAACAGAATGGAATTGAACTGAACAGAATTGAATTGAATGAATTGAATTGAACTGAACTGTATTGAATTGAACTGAATTGAATTGATTTGAATTGAATTGATTTGATTGGAACTGAATTGAACGGAACTGAATTGAATGGAACTGAATGGATCTGTGTTTAATTGATTTGATTTGATTGAATTGATTTGAATTGAACAGAACAGAACAGAATTGAATTGAACCGAACTGAATTGAATTGATTTGAACAGAACTGAATTGAGCGGAACTGTATTGAATTGAAATGAATTGAACTGAATTGAATTGAACAGAACTGAATTGAACGAATTGAACTGAATTGAACGAATTGAACTGAATTGAACGAATTGAACTGAATTGAATTTAAAAGAATTGAACTGAATTGATTTGAATTGAACAGAACGGAATTGAATTGAACTGAACTGAATTGAATTGAACAGAATGGACCTGAATTGAACCAAACTGAACTGAATTGAATTGAACCAAACTGAATTGAATTGAACCAAACTGAATTGAATTGAACCAAACTGAATTGAATTGAACCAAACTGAATTGAATGAAACTGTATTGAATTTAAAAGAATTGAACTGAATTGATTTGAATTGAACTGAGCTGAATTGAACAGAACGGAATTGAATTGAACTGAAGTGAACGGACCTGAATTGAATGGAACAGAATTGAACTGAACGGACCTGAACAGAATTCAATTGAATTGAACTGAACTGAATTGAATTGAACTGAATTGAATGAACCTGAACTGAATTTGAACTGAATTGAACGGACCTGAACTGAATTGAACAGACCTGAACTGAATTTGAACTGAATTGAATGAACCTGAACTGAATTGAATTGAATGGACCTGAACTGAATTTGAACTGAATTGAACGGACCTGAACTGAATTTGAACTGAATTGAACGGACCTGAACTGAATTGAACAGACCTGAACTGAATTTGAACTGAATTGAATGGACCTGAACTGAATTGAATTGAATGGACCTGAACTGAATTGAATTGAATGGACCTGAACTGAATTTGAACTGAATTGAACGGACCTGAACTGAATTTGAACTGAATTGAATGGACCTGAACTGAACGGAATTGAATGGACCTGAACTGAATTTGAACTGAATTGAATGGACCTGAACTGAATTTGAACTGAATTGAATGGACCTGAACTGAATTTGAACTGAATTGAATGGACCTGAACTGAACGGAATTGAAGCAAATTGAACTGAACTGAATTGAATTGAGCTGGACTGAATTGAAAGGAATTGAATTGAACAGAAATGAATTGAACAGAAGTGAATTGAACGGAACTGAATTGAATGAAATTGAATTGAACTGAATGGACCTGAACTGAATTGAATTGAATGGACCTGAACTGAATTTGAACTGAATTGAACAGACCTGAACTGAATTGAATTGAACTGAATTGAATTGAATTGAACTGAACTCAATTGAACTGAACAGAATTTAATTGAACTGAATTGAATTGAACTGAACTGAACTCAATTGAATTGAATTGAACTGAATGGAACTAAATTGAATGAAATTGAATTGAACTGAACAGAATTGAATTGAATGGACCTGAACTGAATTGAACGGAACTGAATTGAATGGAATTGAAGCAAATTGAACTGAATTGAATAGAACTTAACTGAACTGAATTGTGCCGAATTGAGCCGAATTGAACGGAGCCGAATTGAATTGAACGGAACTGAATTGAACTGAATGGACCTGAACTGAATTCAATTGAATTGAACTGAACTGAAGAGAATTGAATTGAACTGAATTGAATTGAACTGAACTGAACTGAACTCAATTGAACAGAACGGAATTGCATTGAATGGATTGAACTGAATGGACCTGAACTGAATTGAACGTAATTGAAGCAAATTGAACTGAACTGAATAGAACTTAACTGAACTGAATTGAATCGAGCTGGACTGAATCGAGCTGGACTGAATCGAGCTGGACTGAATCGAGCTGGACTGAATCGAGCTGGACTGAATCGAGCTGGACTGAATCGAGCTGGACTGAATCGAGCTGGACTGAATCGAGCTGGACTGAATCGAGCTGGACTGAATCGAGCTGGACTGAATCGAGCTGGACTGAATCGAGCTGGACTGAATCGAGCTGGACTGAATCGAGCTGGACTGAATCGAGCTGGACTGAATCGAGCTGGACTGAATCGAGCTGGACTGAATCGAGCTGGACTGAATCGAGCTGGACTGAATCGAGCTGGACTGAATCGAGCTGGACTGAATCGAGCTGGACTGAATCGAGCTGGACTGAATCGAGCTGGACTGAATCAAATTGTATTGAATTGAATTGAACTGAACTCAATTGAACAGAACGGAATTGAATTGAATGGAACTGAATTGAATGGAACTGATTTGAATGAAATTGAATTACACTGAACGGAATTGAACTGAACTGGACTAGTCTGAACTGAATTGGACTGGACGGAATTGGACTGGACGGAATTGAACTGGACTGTACTGGACTGGACTGAATTGAAGCGATTTGAACTGAACTGAACTCAGTTGAACTGAACTCAGTTGAACTGAAGTGAACTGAACTGAACTGATCTGAACTAGACGGAATTGAACTGAATTAAAGTGAATTGAACTGAACGGAACTGAATTGAATGGAACTGAATGGCATTGAATTGGACTGGACGGAATTGAACGGGACGGAATTGAATTGGACTGGAGTGAATTGGACTGGAGTGAATTGGACTGGAGTGAATTGGACTGGAGTGAATTGAACTGGAGTGAATTGAACTGGAGTGAATTGAACTGGAGTGAATTGAACTGGACTGAATTGAACTGGACTGAATTGAACTGGAGTGAATTGAACTGGACTGAATTGAACTGGACTGAATTGAAGTGAAGTGAACCGGATGGAATTGAACTGGACTGGAGTGAATTGGACTGGAGTGAATTGGACTGGAGTGAATTGAACTGGAGTGAATTGAACTGGAGTGAATTGAACTGGAGTGAATTGAACTGGAGTGAATTGAACTGGACTGAATTGAACTGGACTGAATTGAACTGGACTGAATTGAATTGAAGTGAACCGGATGGAATTGAACTGGACGGAATTGAAGTGGACTGGAGTGAATTGGACTGGAGTGAATTGGACTGGAGTGAATTGGACTGGAGTGAATTGGACTGGAGTGAATTGAACTGGAGTGAATTGAACTGGAGTGAATTGAACTGGAGTGAATTGAACTGGACTGAATTGAAGTGAAGTGAACCGGATGGAATTGAACTGGACGGAATTGAAGTGGACTGAGTTGAACTGAATTGAAGTGATTTGAACTGAACTGAGTTGAACTGGATAGAACTGAACTGAGTTGAACTCAACTCAACTGAATTCAATTGAATTGGACTGAACAGAACAGAACTGAATTGAATTGAATTGAATTGAATTGGACTGAACAGAACAGAACTGAATTGAATTGAATTGAATTGAATTGGACTGAACAGAACAGAACTGAATTGAATTGAATTGAATTGAATTGGACTGAACAGAACAGAACTGAATTGAATTGAATTGAATTGAATTGGACTGAACAGAACAGAACTGAATTGAATTGAATTGAATTGAATTGGACTGAATAGAATTGAATTGGACTGAACAGAACAGAACTGAATTGAACTGGAATTGAATTGAATTGAACTGGATGGAACTGAACTGAACTGAGCCGAACTGAACTGAACTGAGCCGAACTGAACTGAACTGAATTGAAGCGAATTGAACTGAACTGAATTGAACCAGATGAAATTGAATTGAATTGAACTGGACTGAATTGAACCAGATGAAATTGAATTGAATTGAACTGGACGGAATTGAATTGAACTGAACTGAACTGGACGGAATTGAACTGAACTGAACTGGACGGAATTGAACTGAATTGAACTGGACGGAATTGAACTGAACTGAACTGGACGGAATTGAATTGAACTGAACTGAACTGAACTGAACTGGACGGAATTGAATTGAACTGAACTGAACTGAACTGAACTGGACGGAATTGAACTGAACTGAACTGGACGGAATTGAACTGAATTGAACTGGACGGAATTGAACTGAATTGAACTGGACGGAATTGAACTGAACTGAACTGGACGGAATTGAACTGAATTGAACTGGACGGAATTGAACTGAACTGAACTGGACGGAATTGAACTGAACTGAACTGAATTGAAATGATTTGAACTGAACTGAATTTGAACCGGATAGAATTGAACTGAATTGAACCGGACGGGATTGAACCGGACTGAATTGAACCGGACTGGATTGAACTGAACTGAACTAGATGTAATTGAACTGAACTGAACTGAATTGAAGCGATTTGAACTGAACTGAATTGAACCGGATGGAATTATACTGAGTTGAACTGAATTGAATTGAATTGAACTGAACTGAATTGCACTGAACTCAATTGGACTGAATTGAAGTAAATTGAACTGAATTGAACTGAATTGAATTGAACTGATCTGGACTGAACTGAATTGAACTGGACTGGACTGGACTGAACTGAACTGAATTGAACTGAACTGGACGGAATTGAACTGGACTGAACTGAATTGAAGCGAATTGAACTGAACTGAATTGAACCGGATGGGATTGTACTGAATTGAACTGAACTGAACTGGACGGAATTGAACTGAATTGACCTGAACAGAACTGAATTGAAGTGAATTGAACTGAAGTGAATTGAATGGAACAGAATTGAACTGAATGGGATTGAATTGAACTGAACTGAATTGATTTGAATTGAACTGAGCTGAATTGAACAGAACGGAATTGAATTGAACTGAACTGAACTGAATTGACCTGAACAGAACTGAATTGAAGTGAATTGAACTGAAGTGAATTGAATGGAACAGAATTGAACTGAATGGGATTGAATTGAACTGAACTGAATTGATTTGAATTGAACTGAGCTGAATTGAACAGAACGGAATTGAATTGAACTGAACTGAACTGAACTCAATTGAATTGAACTGAATTCAACTGAACTGAACGGACCTGACCTGAATAGAATTGAATTGAACTGAATAGAATTGAATTGAACTGAATAGAATAGAACTGAATTGAACTGAACTGGACTGAATTGAATTGAACTGAACTGAACTGAACTGAATTGAAACGAATTGAACTGGATAGAACTGAACTGAGTTGAATTGAACTGAACTGGACTGAAATGAATTGAACTGAACTGGACTGAAATGAATTGAACTGAACTGGACTGAAATGAATTGAACTGAACTGGACTGAAATGAATTGAACTGAACTGGACTGAAATGAATTGAACTGAACTGGACTGAAATGAATTGAACTGAACTGGACTGAAATGAATTGAACTGAACTGGACTGAAATGAATTGAACTGAACTGGACTGAAATGAATTGAACTGAACTGAATTGAAGCGAATTGAACTGAACTGAATTGAACCGGATGGAATTGAACTGATCTGAATTGAACTGGACGGAATTAAACTGAACTGAATTGAAGCGATTTGAACTGAACTGAATTGAACCAGATGGAATTGAACTGAATTGAACTGGATAGAATTGAACTGAACTGAACTGAATTGACCTGAACAGAACTGAATTGAAGTGAATTGAACTGAAGTGAATTGAATGGAACGGAACTGAATTGAATGGGATTGAATTGAACTGAAGTGAACTGAAGTGAATTGAACTAGATGGAATTGAACTGAACTGAACTGAATTGAAGCGATTTGAACTGAACTGAATTGAAGCGATTTGAACTGAACTGAATTGAACCAGATGGAAGTGAACTGAATTGAACTGGACAGAATTGAACTGGACAGAATTGGACTGGACGGAATTGGACTGGACGGAATTGGACTGGACTGAATTGGACTGGACTGGACTAAATTGGACTGGACTGGACTGAATTGAACTGGACTGGATTGAATTGAACTGGACTGGACTGAACTGAATTGAACTGAACTGGACGGAATTGAACTGGACTGAACTGAATTGAACTGGACTGGACTGAATTGAACTGGACTGGACTGAACTGAATTGAACTGAATTGAACTGAACTGGACGGAATTGAACTGGACTGAACTGAATTGAAGCTAATTGAACTGAATTGAAGCGAATTGAACTGAACTGAATTGAACCGGATGGGATTGTACTGAATTGAACTGAACTGAACTGGACGGAATTGAACTGAATTGACCTGAACAGAACTGAATTGAAGTGAATTGAACTGAAGTGAATTGAATGGAACAGAATTGAACTGAATGGGATTGAATTGAACTGAACTGAATTGATTTGAATTGAACTGAGCTGAATTGAACAGAACGGAATTGAATTGAACTGAACTGAACTGAACTCAATTGAATTGAACTGAATTCATCTGAACTGAATGGAACTCAATTGAACTGAACGGACCTGACCTGAATAGAATTGAATTGAACTGAATAGAATAGAACTGAATTGAATTGAACTGAACTGGACTGAACTGAATTGAAACGAATTGAACTGGATAGAACTGAACTGAGTTGAATTGAAATGAATTGAACTGAACTGGACTGAAATGAATTGAACTGAACTGGACTGAAATGAATTGAACTGAACTGGACTGAAATGAATTGAACTGAACTGGACTGAAATGAATTGAACTGAACTGAATTGAACCGGATGGAATTGAACTGAATTGAATTGAACTGGACGGAAATAAACTGAACTGAATTGAAGCGATTTGAACTAAACTGAATTGAACCAGATGGAATTGAACTGAATTGAATTGAACTGAATTGAACTGAACTGAATTGAACCGGATGGAATTGAACTGAACTGAACTGAATTGAAGTGAATTGAACTGGATAGAATTGAACTGAACTAAACTGAATTGAACTGAACGGAACTGAATTGAAGTGAATTGAACTGAAGTGAATTGAATGGAACGGAACTGAATTGAATGGGATTGAATGGAACTGAAGTGAACTGAATTGAACGGAACTGAAGTGAATTGAACTAGACGGAATTGAACTGAACTGAAGTGAATTGAAGCGATTTGAACTGAACTGAATTGAACCAGATGGAAGTGAACTGAATTGGACTGGACAGAATTGAACTGGACAGGACTGAATTGAACTGGACAGGACTGAATTGAACTGGACAGGACTGAATTGAACTGGACAGGACTGAATTGAACTGGACTGGACTGAATTGAAGTGAATTGAATGGAACGGAACTGAATTGATTGGGATTGAATGGAACTGAAGTGAACTGAATTGAACGGAACTGAAGTGAATTGAACTAGACGGAATTGAACTCAACTGAACTGAATTGAAGCGATTTGAACTGAACTGAATTGAACCAGATGGAAGTGATCTGAATTGAATTGTACTGAATTGAACTGGACAGAATTAAACTGAACTGAACTGAATTGAAGTAAATTGAACTGAATTGAACTGAACGGAACTGAAGTGAATGGAACTGAATTGAATTGAACTGATCTGGACTGGACTGAATTGAACTGGACTGAATTGAACTGGACTGGACCGAATTTTCAGGAGCTGAAATTGGCCTGTCGCAAAGATGTTACTACAGTTGTTATGGGGGATTTTAACATGCAGGTAGACTGGGTGAATCAGGATGGTATCGGGCCTCAAGAAAGAGACTTTGTGGAGTGCCTCAGAGATGGATTTTTAGAGCAGCTGGTGCTGGAGCCGACCAGGGATAAGGCGATTCTGGATCTGGTATTGTGTAACGAACCAGAATTGGTCAGTGACCTCGAAGTGAAGGAGCCATTGGGAAGTAGTGACCATAATACAATAAGCTTCAATCTGCAATTTGAGAGGGAGTGGGTACAATCTGAAGTGACAATATTTCAGTTGAATAAAGGGAAATATGGAGCTATGAGGGAGCAACTGGCCAAAGTTCAATGGTTTAATACCTTAACAGGGAAGACCGTGGAGGAACAATGGCGGATATTTCTGTGTATAATGCAGAAGATGCAGGATCAGTTCATTCCTAAAAGGAAGAAAGATCCCAGGAGGAGACATGGGTGGCCGTGGCTGACAAGGGAAGTAAAGAAACATATAAGGTTAAAAGAGAAAAAGTATAACTTCGCGAAGATAAGCGGGAAAACGGAGGACTGGGAAGCTTTTAAAGAACAACAGAGGATTAGTAAGAAGGAAATACGCAGAGAAAAAATGAGGTACGAAGGTAAACTGGCCAAGAATATAAAGGAGGATAGTAAAAGCTTTTTTAGGTATGTCCAAGGCAAAAAAATGGTTAGGACAAAAATTGGGCCCTTGAAGACAGAAGCAGGGGAATATATTACTGGGAACGAAGAAATGGCAGAGGAATTAAATGGGTACTTCAGATTTGTGTTCACTGGGGAAGACACAAGCAATCTCCCTGAGGTAACAGTGGCTGAAGGACCTGAACTTAAGGGAATTTCTATTTGCCAGGATTTGGTGTTGGAGAGACTGTTAGGTCTGAAGGTTGATAAGTCTCCGGGACCTGATGGCCTGCATCCCAGGGTACTGAAGGAGGTGGCTCGGGAAATCGTGGATGCGCTGGTGATTATTTTCCAGAGTTCAATAGAATCGGGGTTGGTTCCTGAGGATTGGAGGGCGGCTAATGTTGTGCCACTTTTTAAGAAGGGTGGGCGGGAGAAAGCAGGAAATTATAGACCAGTTAGTCTGACCTCAGTGGTGGGAAAGATGCTGGAGTCTATTATAAAGGATGAAATTACGGCACATCTGGATAATAGTAACAGGATAGGACAGAGTCAGCATGGATTTATGAAGGGGAAATCATGCTTGACTAATCTTCTTGAATTTTTTGAGGATGTAACTCGGAAGATGGACGAGGGAGATCCAGTGGATGTAATGTACCTGGACTTTCAGAAAGCTTTTGATAAAGTCCCACACAAGAGGTTAGTGAGTAAAATTAGGGCGCACGGGATTGGGGGCAAAGTACTAGATTGGATAGAGAATTGGTTGGCTAATAGGAAACAAAGGGTAGTGATTAACGGCTCCATTTCGAAATGGCAGGCAGTGACCAGTGGGGTACCGCAGGGATCCGTGCTGGGACCGCAGCTTTTTACAATATATGTAAATGACATAGAAGATGGTATCAGCAATAACATTAGCAAATTTGCTGATGACACAAAGCTAGGTGGTAGGGTGAAATGTGATGAGAATGTTAGGGGATTACAGGGTGACCTGGACAAGTTAGGTGAGTGGGCAGATGCATGGCAGATGCAGTTTAATGTGGATAAATGTCTGGTTATCCACTTTGGTGGCAAGAACAGGAAGGCAGATTACTACCTCAATGGTATCAAATTAGGTAAAGGGGCTGTTCAGAGAGATCTGGGTGTTCTTGTCCACCAGTCAATGAAGGCTAGCATGCAGGTACAGCAGGTCGTGAAGAAGGCTAATAGCATGCTGGCCTTCATAACAAGAGGGATTGAGTATAGAAGCAAAGAGGTGCTTCTGCAGCTGTACAGGGCCCTGGTGAGACCACACCTGGAGTACTGTGTGCAGTTCTGGTCTCCAAATTTGAGGAAAGACATTCTGGCTATTGAGGGAGTGCAGCGTAGGTTCACGAGGTCAATTCCTGGAATGGCAGGATTGCCTTACACGGAAAGACTGAAGCGACTGGGCTTGTATACCCTTGAGTTTAGAAGACTGAGAGGGGATCTGATTGAAACGTATAGGCTTATGAAAGGACTGGACACTCTGGCAGGAGGGAACATATTTCCGTTGATGGGGGAGTGCCGAACCAGAGGACACAACTTAAAAATACGGGGTAGACCATTTAGGACAGAGATGAGGAGAAACTACTTCACCCAGAGAGTGGTGGCTGTGTGGAATGCTCTGCCCCAGAGGGCAGTGGAGGCCCAGTCTCTGGATTCTTTTAAGAAAGAATTGGATAGAGCTCTTAAAGATAGTGGAGTCAAGGGGTATGGAGATAAGGCTGGAACAGGATACTGATTAGGAATGATCAGCCATGATCATATTGAATGGCGGTGCAGGCTCGAAGGGCAGAATGGCCTACTCCTGCATCTATTGTCTATTGTCTATTGAATTGAACTGAATTGAATTGAACTGAATTGAATTGAACTGAATTGAATTGAACTGAATTGAATTGAACTGAATTGAATTGAATTGAACTGAATTGAATTGAACTGAATTGAATTGAACTGAATTGAATTGAACTGAATTGAATTGAACTGAATTGAATTGAACTGAATTGAACGGAACAGTATTGAACGGAACTGAATTGAAGCGAATTGAACTGAACTGAATTGAACTGGACGGAATTGAATTGAACAGAACTGAAGCGAATTGAACTGAACTGAATTGAACTGAGGTGAATTGAATGGAACAGAACTGAATTGAATGGGATTGAATTGAACGGAACTGAACTGAAGTGAATTGCACTGAAGTGAATTGAACTGAATGGAACTGAATTGAATTGAACTGATCGGGACTGAATTGAAGTGAATTGAATGGAACGGAATTGAACTGAAGCGAATTGAACCGAACTGAATTGAACTGGACTGGACTGAATTGAACTGGACTGAAATAGACAGAACTGAATTGAATGGGATTGAATTGAACGGAACTGAACTGAAGTGAATTGAACTGAATGGAACTGAAGTGAATTGAACTGATTGGGACTGAATTGAAGTGAATTGAATGGAACGGAACTGAATTGAATGGGATTGCACTGAAGTGAATTGAACTGAAGTGAAGTGAAGTGAACTGAATGGGACTGAATTGAATTGAACTGATCAGGACTGAATTGAAGTGAATTGAATGGAACGAAACTGAATTGAATGGGATTGAATTGAACTGAACTGAATTGAATTGAACGGAACTAAACTGAACTGAACGGGATGGAACTGAACGGAACTGAATTGAACTGGACTGAATTGAAGCGGATGGAATTGAACTGAATGGAACTGAATTGAAGTGAATTGAACTGGATAGAATTGAACTGAACTGAACTGAATTGAACTGAACGGAACTGAATTGAAGTGAATTGAACTGAAGTGAATTGAATGGAATGGAACTGAATTGAATGGGATTGAATGGAACTGAAGTGAACTGAATTGAACGGAACTGAAGTGAATTGAACTAGACGGAATTGAACTCAACTGAACTGAATTGAAGCGATTTGAACTGAACTGAATTGAACCAGATGGAAGTGAACTGAATTGGACAGGACTGGACTGGATTGGACTGGACTGGACAGAATTGGACTGGACTGGACAGAATTGGACTGGACTGGACAGAATTGGACTGGACTGGACTGAATTGGACTGGACTGGACTGAATTGAACTGAATTGAACGGAACAGTATTGAAGCGAATTGAACGGAACAGAATTGAATTGAACTGAATTAAAGCGAATTGAACTGAACTGAATTGAATTGAACTGAATTAAAGCGAATTGAACTGAACTGAATTGAACTGGATGGAATTGAACTTAGTTGAATTGTACTGAATTGAACTGAACTGAATTGAACTGAACTGAACTGAATTGAAGCGAATTGAACTGAACTGAATTGAACCAGACGGAATTGAACTGAATTGAATTGTACTGAATTGAACTGAACTGAATTGAACTGGACGGAATTGAAGCGAATTGAACTGGACGGAATTGAAGCGAATTGAACTGGATAGAATTGAATTGAACTGAATTGAATTGAACTGAATTGAACTGAACTGAATTGAACCGGATGGAATTGAACTGAACTGAACTGAATTGAAGTGAATTGAACTGGATAGAATTGAACTGAACTAAACTGAATTGAAGTGAATTGAACTGGATAGAATTGAACTGAACTAAACTGAATTGAACTGAACGGAACTGAATTGAAGTGAATTGAACTGAAGTGAATTGAATGGAACGGAACTGAATTGAATGGGATTGAATTGAACGGAACTGAACTGAAGTGAATTGAACTGAATGGAACTGAAGTGAATTGAACTGATTGGGACTGAATTGAAGTGAATTGAATGGAACAGAACTGAATTGAATGGGCTTGCACTGAAGTGAATTGAACTGAAGTGAACTGAAGTGAAGTGAAGTGAACTGAATGGGACTGAATTGAATTGAACTGATCAGGACTGAATTGAAGTGAATTGAATGGAACGAAACTGAATTGAATGGGATTGAATTGAACTGAACTGAATTGAATTGAACGGAACTAAACTGAACTGAACGGGATGGAACTGAATGGAACTGAATTGAACTGGACTGAATTGAAGCGAATTGAACTGAATGGAACTGAATTGAATTGAACAGAATAGAATTGAACGGAACTGAGCTGAATGGAACGGAACTGAATTGAATTGAATTGTATTGAACTGAATTGAAGCAAATTGAACTGAACAAAACTGAATTGAATTGAACGAAACGGAATTGAATTGAACTGAGCTGAACTGAATGAAATTGAATTGAATGGAAATGAATTGAATGGAACTGAACTGAATTGAACTGAACTGATTCAAACTGAATTGAATTGAATTGAACTGAACTGAACGGAACTGAATTGAATGGAACTGAATTGAATGGAACGGAATTGAACTGAACGGAACTGAATTGAATTGCACTGAACTGATTTGAACTGAATGGGACTGAACTGAATTGAAGCGAATTGAATTGAACAGAACGGAATTGAATTGAACTGAACAGAATTGAACTGAATTGAATTGAAATGAATTGAATTCAACTGATTGGAACTGAACTGAACTGAATTGAAGTGAACGGAACTGAACTGAGCTGAAATGGAATGAATTGAATTGAATGGAACAGAACAGAATTGCGCTGAGCTGAATTGAACTGAACGGAATGGAATTGAATTGAATTGAACTGAACTGAATTGAATGGAACTGAACTGAATTGAATTGAATTAAATTGAACTGAAGTGAACCAAATGGAATTGAACGGTACGGAACTGAATTGAATTGAATTGAACCGAATTGAACCGTATTGAACAACTGAATGAATGGAATTGAATTGAACGGAACTGAACTGAGCTGAATTGAGTTGAATTGAATTGAATTGAACTGAATTGAGTTGAATTGAACTGAATTGAATTAAACTGAACTGTATTGTATAGAACTGAATTGAACAGAACAGAACTGAATTGAATTAAACAGAATGGAATTGAACTGAGCTGAATTGAACTGAGCTGAATTGAATTGAACAGAACTGAAGCGAATTGGACTGAACTGAATTGAACTGAACTGATTCAAACTGAATTGAATTGAATTGAACTGAACTGAACGGAACTGAATTGAATGGAACTGAATTGAATGGAACGGAATTGAACTGAACGGAACTGAATTGAATTGCACTGAACTGATTTGAACTGAATGGGACTGAACTGAATTGAAGCGAATTGAATTGAACAGAATGGAATTGAATTGAACTGAACAGAATTGAACTGAATTGAATTGAAATGAATTGAATTCAACTGATTGGAACTGAACTGAACTGAATTGAAGTGAACGGAACTGAACTGAGCTGAAATGGAATGAATTGAATTGAATGGAACAGAACAGAATTGCGCTGAGCTGAATTGAACTGAACGGAATGGAATTGAATTGAATTGAACTGAACTGAATTGAATGGAACTGAACTGAATTGAATTGAATTAAATTGAACTGAAGTGAACCAAATGGAATTGAACGGTACGGAACTGAATTGAATTGAATTGAACCGAATTGAACCGTATTGAACAACTGAATTGAATGGAATTGAATTGAACGGAACTGAACTGAAGTGAATTGAATTGAATGGAACGGAATTGAACTGAGCTGAATTGAGTTGAATTGAATTGAATTGAACTGAATTGAGTTGAATTGAACTGAACTGAATTAAACTGAACTGTATTGTATAGAACTGAATTGAACAGAACAGAACTGAATTGAATTAAACAGAATGGAATTGAACTGAGCTGAATTGAATTGAACAGAACTGAATTGAATTGAACTGAACTGAATTGAATTGAACAGAACTGAAGCGAATTGGACTGAACTGAATTGAACTGAACTGAATTGAACTGGACGGAGTTGAACTGAATTGAATTGAACTGAACTGAAGCGAATTGAACTGGACGGAATTGAACTGAATAGAATTGAACTGAATTGAACTGAGGTGAATTGAATGGAACAGAACTGAATTGAATGGGATTGAATTGAACGGAACTGAACTGAACTGAATTGCACTGAAGTGAATTGCACTGAAGTGAATTGAACTGAATGGAACTGAATTGAATTGAACTGATCGGGACTGAAATGAAGTGAATTGAACTGAAGTGAATTGAATGGAACGGAACTGAATTGAAGCGAACTGGACTGGACTGGACTGAATTGAACTGGACTGAATTGAACTGGACTGAATTGGACAGAACCGAATTGAATGGGATTGAATTGAATTGAACGGAACTAAACTGAAGTGAATTGAACTGAATGGAACTGAATTGAATTGAACTGATTGGGACTGAATTGAAGTGAATTGAACTGAAGTGAATTGAATGGAACAGAACTGAATTGAATGGGATAGAATTGAACTGAACTGAAGTGAATTGCACTGAAGTGAATTGCACTGAAGTGAAGTGAACTGAAGTGAAGTGAACTGAATGGAACTGAATTGAATTGAACTGATCGGGACTGAATTGAAGTGAATTGAATGGAATGAAACTGAATTGAATGGGATTGAATTGAACTGAACGGAACTAAACTGAACTGAACGGGATGGAACTGAACGGAACTGAATTGAACTGGACTGAATTGAAGCGAATTGAACTGAATGGAACTGAATTGAATTGAACAGAACTGAATTGAATTGAATTGAATTGTATTGAACTGAATTGAAGCAAATTGAACTGAACAAAACTGAATTGAACTGAATTGAATTGAACGAAACGGAATTGAATTGAACTGAGCTGAACTGAATGGAACTGAATGAAATTGAATTGAATGGAAATGAATTGAATGGAACTGAACTGAATTGAATGGAACTGAATTGAACTGAACGGAACTGAATTGAATTGCACTGAACTGATTTGAACTGAATGGGACTGAACTGAATTGAACGGAACTGAATTGAACTGAGCTGAACTGAATTGAAGCGAATTGAATTGAACAGAACGGAATTAAATTGAACTGAACAGAATTGAACTGAATTGAATTGAAATGAATTGAATTCAACTGATTGGAACTGAACTGAACTGAATTGAAGTGAACGGAACTGAACTGAGCTGAAATGGAATGAATTGAATTGAATGGAACAGAACAGAATTGCGCTGAGCTGAATTGAACTGAACGGAATGGAATTGAATTGAATTGATCTGAATTGAATTGAATTGAACTGAACTGAATTGAATGGAACTGAACTGAATTGAATTGAAGTAAATTGAACTGAAGTGAACCAAATGGAATTGAACGGGACGGAACTGAATTGAATTGAATTGAACCGTATTGAACAACTGAATTGAATGGAATTGAATTGAACGGAACTGAACTGAAGTGAATTGAATTGAATGGAACAGAATTGAACTGAGCTGAATTGAATGGAACTGAACTGAATTGAACTGAACTGAATTAAACTGAACTGTATTGTATTGAACTGAATTGAACAGAACAGAACTGAATTGAATTAAACAGAACGGAATTGAACTGAGCTGAATTGAATTGAACTGAGCTGAATTGAATTGAACTGAGCTGAATTGAACTGAGCTGAATTGAATTGAACTGAGCTGAATTGAACTGAGCTGAATTGAACTGAGCTGAATTGAAGCGAATTGAACTGAACTGAATTGAACTGAGCTGAATTGAATTGAACGGAACTGAAGCGAATTGAATGGAACTGAATTGAATTGAATGGAACTGAATTGAATTGAACAGAACTGAATTGAATTCAACCGAACTGAACTGAATGGAACTGAATTGAATTAATTGAACTGAACTAAATTAAACTGAAGCAAATTGAGTTGAACTGTATTGAATTGAATGGAAGTGAATTGAACTGAACTGAATGGAACTGAATTGAATTAAACTGAACTGAATTGAATTGTACAGAATTGAATTGTACAGAATTGAACTGAACTGATTTGAACTGAATTAAGTTGAATTCAGGCCGGGTGCTGGCAGGTGGGACTTAGATTGGGTTGGGATATCTGGGTCGGCACGGCCAGGTTGGGCCGAAGGGTCTGTTTCCATGGTGCATGCCTCTGTGATTCTATTTTCCCATTTGCCAGCCCTTGGCCCATATCCCTCCAAACCCTTCCTATTCATGTCCCCATCCAGATGCCTTTGAAATGCTGCAATTGTACCAGCCTCCACCAGCTTCCTCTGGCAGCTCATTCCATACACACACCA
>NW_027309937.1:188627-193627 GCF_047496795.1 Chiloscyllium punctatum
GGCAGAGGGGAGGGAGAGGCCAGAGGGAGGGAGGGATGGAGGGAGGGAGGTGGAGAGGGAGGCCAGAGGGGAGGGAGGGAGGGACGGGGAGAGGCCAGAGGGGAGGGAGAAAAGACAGGGTCAGAGAGGGGGGAGACGGGGTAGAGAGAGAGAAACTTGATAGGAAATGAATAGAAACAGAAGGTGTCTATTTGAGTGTGTGTGTGTGTGCGAGAGAGAGAGAGTGTGAGGGTGTGACTGAGAGAGTGAGTGAATGTGAGTGTGAGAGGCTGTGTCTGTGTCTGTGTGTACGTGTGCATTGAACTGGGAGACGACATGGGGGCAGGATGACACTGGACACACAAGATGGCCGCCAGATCAAAACATGGAGAGAAACAGCAGAGCTACAATCACTGCCTGAGGCCCCCAGAATATCAGCACAATGGGGAAGAGAGAGAATACACATGAGGAACGAACACTGCCTACCAAAGGGTCTGGGTCCAGCCAACACCTCTTATAGAAATACTCACAGCTGGAGACAAACTCAATATGAAATTCTAATGGCAAGGGCTACAGTAATTGTCTTTCTCAGGAAGAGTGATTAGTGCCCATTACTACAGACACTGAAACACAATGATCGGATGGAAATTAACAAAGGCTGCGCTGGAATTGACAAAGACTGTATCGAAACTTATCAATGATTCTGTAATGATTACTATAAACAAAACATGCACAAAGACAATAGTCTCATCACTGACCTCTTACCACAAGATGTGTAACACTTTCTCAACGTGCTCCAGGGCGAGAGAGGCCTCACAGCTGACACTGTGCTGTCAGGGTGGGGGGGGCTCTCTCTGTCACTCAACCCTGACTCTAACTCCGAGCTGGGTGATTTTCCCATCAACAGCATGTGTGTCCTGTGTGTGTCTGAGAGTGTATGTGTGTGTGTGTCCCCTGCGTGTGTGGGGTGTGTGTGTGTCCAGTGTGTGTGTGTGGGGTGTGGTGTCTGTGTGTTCCCTGTGTGTGTCCACTGTGTGTGGTGTGTGTGTGTCCCGTGTGTGTGTGTGTGGTGTGTGTGTGTTCCCTGTGTGTGTGTGTGTCTGCTGTGTGTCTGCTGTGTGTGTCCCATGTGTGGTGTGTGTGTCCTGTGTGTGGTGTGTGTGTGTCCCATGTGTGAGTGTGGTGTGTGTCTGTCTCTGTGTGTGTCTGAGTGTGTGTGCCTGTATCCCCTGTGTGTGTGTCCCTGTGTGTGTGTGTGGTGTGTCCCCTGTGTGTGTGTGTGTGCCTCAGTGTGTGTGCCTGGTGTGACTGTCTCTGTGTGTGTCTGAGTGTGTGTGCCTGTGTCCTCTGTGTGTGTGTGTGTCTGTGTGTGTGGTGTGTGTGTCTGTGTGAGAGAGTGAGAATGACTGAGTGTGTGTGGTGTGAGAGTGAGTGCATATGTGTGTGTGAGAGAGTGAGTGAGCGTGTAGGGTGTGAGTGAAAGTGAGTGTGAGAGAGGGAGTGTGTGTATGAGAGAGGGAGAGTGTCTGTGTGTCTGCGAGTGTGAGAGAGAGAGGGGGAGAGAGTGTGTGTGTGTGTCCTCTGAGTGAGTGTGTGAGAGAGGGAGAGTGTGTGTGTGTCTGTGAGTGTGAGAGAGAGGGAGAGTGTGTGTGTGTGAGTATATCTGTGTGTCTGCGAGTGTGTGAGAGAACATAGAACATAGAAAAATACAGCGCAGTACAGGCCCTTCGGCCCTCGATGTTATGCTGACCGAAGCCTACCTAACCTACACTAGCCCACTATCCTCCATATGCATATCAATGCCCGTTTAAATGCCCATAAAGAGGAGAGTCCACCACTGATACTGGCAGGGCATTCCATGAACTCACAACCTGCAAAGTAAAGAACCTACCCCTAACATCAATCCTATATCTACCCCCCCTTAATTTAAAGCTATGCCCCTTGTAATAGCTGACTCCATACGTGGAAAAAGGTTCTCACTGTCAACCCGATCTAACTCCCTAATCATCTTGTACACCTCTATCAAGTCACCCCTAAACCTTCTTTTCTCCAATGAAAACAACCCCAAATGCCTCAGCCTTTCCTCATAGGATCTTCCTACCATACCAGGCAACATCCTGGTAAACTTCCTCTGCACCCGTTCCAGTGCCTCCACATCCTTCCTATAGTATGGCGACCAAAACTGCACACAATATTCCAGATGCGGCCGCACCAGAGTCTTATACAACTGCAGCATGACCTCAGGACTCCGGAACTCAATTCCTCTCCAATAAAAGCCAGTACGCCATATGCCTTCTTCACTGCACTATTTACCTGGGTGGCAACTTTCAGAGATCTGTGTACATGGACACAAGATCCCTCTGCTCTTCCACACTACCAAGTAGTCTACCATTAGCCCAGTAATCCATCTTTTTATTACTCTTACCAAAGTGAATCACCTCACACTTAGCTACATTGAACTCCATTTGCCACCTTTCTGCCCAGCTCTGCAGCTTCTCTATATCCCGCTGTAACCTGACACATCCTTCCTCACTGTCAACAACTCCACCGACTTTCGTATCATCCGCAAACTTGCTCACCCAACCTGCTCGCCCCTCCTCCAGGTCATTTATAAAAATGACAAACAGTAATGGTCCCAAAACAGATCCTTGTGGAACACCGCTAGTGACGGCACTCCAAGATGAACCTTTACCATCAACTACTACCCTCTGTCTTCTTCCAGCCAGCCAATTCCTAATCCAAACCTCTAATGCACCCTCAATGCCATACCTGTAATTTTTACAGTAGCCTACCATATATGTTAAAATCCATATACACCACATCTACTGCTTTACCCTCGTCCACTTACTTGGTCACCTTCTCAAAGAACTCAATAAGGTTTGTGAGGCACGACCTGCCCTTCACAAAACCATGCTGACTGTCCTTGATCACATTATTCCTATCCAGATGTTCATAAATCCTTGCAATTATCCCTTACAATTCCCTCTAAGACTTTGCCCACAACAGAAGTGAGACTCCCTGGCCTATAGTTACTAGGGTTATCCCTACTCCCCTTCTTGAACAAGGGGACCACATTTGCTATCCTCCAGTCTTCTGGCACTATTCCCGTAGACAACGACGACATAAAAATCAAGGCCAATAGCTCCGCTATCTCCTCCCTAGCTTCCCAGAGGATCCTAGGGTAAATGCCATCAGGCCCGAGGACTTATCGATTTTCACCCTTTCCAGTATTCCCCGGACCTCTTCCTTACATACCTCAAAGCCATCCATTCTAATCACTTGTGACTCAATATTCACATCAGCAACAATGTCCTGATCCTGAGTGAATACTGACGAAAAGTATTGATTTAGTGTCTCTCCAATCTCCTCTGCCTCCATGCACAACTTCCCACTATTATCCTTGACTGGACCGATACCTACCTTAGTCATCCTTTTATTCCTGACATACCTATAGAAAGCCTTAGGGTTTTCCCTAATCCTACCAACCAAGGACTTTTCATGTCCCCTTCTCGCTGCTCTTAGCTCTCTCTTTAGATCCTTCCTGGCTACCTTATAACTCTCAATCGCCCCAACTGAACCTTCACGCCTCATCTTTACATAGGCCGCCCTCTTCCCTTTTACAAGGGATTCCAATTCCTTATTAAACCACGGCTCCCTCACAAGACCCTTTCCTCCCTGCCTGACTGGTACATACCAAGGACACCCAATAGCTGCTCCTTGAACAAGCTCCACATATCATTTGTGTTCTTCCCTTGAAGCCTATTTTTCCAATCCACACATCCTAAGTCATGCCTCACCGCATCAAAATTTCCCTGCCCCCAGCTATAACTCCTGCCCTGCAGTGCACACTTATCCCTCTCCATCACTAGAGTAAAAATCACCGAGTTGTGGTCACTGTCCCCGAAGTGCTCACCCACCTCCAAGTCTAACACCTGGCCTGGTTCGTTACCCAGAACCAAATCCAGTATGGCCTCACCTCTTGTTGGCTTATCTACATATTGTGTCAGGAAACCCTCCTGCACACATTGGACAAACGCCGAGCCATCTAACGAACTCCAGCTATAGCTTTCCCAGTCAATATCAGGAAAGTTAAAGTCCCCCATAACAACCACCCTATTACTGTCACTCTTCTCCTGAATCATCCTTGCAATACTTTCCTCTACGTCTCTCAGACTATTAGGAGACCTGTAGAAAACTCCTAACAGGGTGACCTCACCTTTCCTATTTCTAACCTCAGCCCAAACTACCTCAGATGGCAAGTCTTCCTCCATCGTCCTTTCCACCACTGTAATACTATCCTTGACAAGCAATGCCACACCTCCCCCTCTTTTACCCCCACCTCTGACCCTACTAAAACATTTAAACCCTGAAACCTGCAATAGCCATTCCTGTCCCTGTTCTACCCACGTCTCTGTAATGGTCACAACATCGAAGTCCCAGGTACCAGCCCACGCTGCAAGTTCACCTACCTTATTTCGTATACTTCTGGCATTGAAGGATACACACTTCAAGCCACCTTCCTGTTTACCGGCACCCTCCTTCGACATTGATGCCTTGTTCCTAACCTCCCTACAGTCCAGGTCCTGCACCCTAAAGCTACAGTCTGGGTTCCCATGCCCCTGCAGAGTTAGTTTAAACCCCCCCCAAGAGCACTAGCAAACCTCCCCCCAAGGATATTGGTGCCCCTCAGGTTCAGGTGCAGACCATCCTGTTTATAGAGGTCCCACCTTCCCCAGAAAGAATCCCAGTTCTCCAAGTACCGAAATCCCTCCCTCCTGCACCATCCCTGTAGCCACGCATTTAACTGTTCTCTCTCCCTCTTCCTCGACTCTCTATCACGTGGCACGGGTAACAAACCAGAGACAACAACTCTGTTCGTTCTAGCTCTGAGCTTCCAACCTAGCTCCATGAAAGCCTGTCTAACATCCTCACCCCTCTTCCTACCTATGTCATTGGTGCCAACGTGGACCACGACCTGGGGCTGCTCCCCCTCCCCCTTAAGGACCCGGAAAACACGATCA